>NC_044031.1:306030666-306310666 GCF_901765095.1 Microcaecilia unicolor
AAAATTCTTTAGTTCCATTGGCTTAGGTGAGCTAGAGGGAGTGTTTTGTGTTTCCTTACACCATTTAGATACATGTCCCTCCTTTCCACATGAGTAGCAAATCAGCTTGCCCTTGGGTGGAGTTTTCCCATAGCTCCGCCTTCCTCTGTTCTTTGCCAAGAAATTTGTTTCATTTCTCTCTGACTGACTTTGAGAACACATCTCCTCATAATCATTTATTATGCATTCCTGCCTTAGTTTTGATGTTGCCTGTTCAAAAGATTGCCCTTCAATGGCCTCATTTACAGACCTAAAAACATCAAACTTCTTTGATAGTGAGGTAAAAAGAAATGCTCTTTTCAATGCATCACACATGGGAATTCCAGAAAGTTCTAACTTTTGAAATGAAGACATAAGATGCATAATGTGATCATTACATTTACTTTTATCCCTTAATTTGGTTTCATTCAATTCTGCCAACCAAATTGGTTGCTGCTTTGCATATGTAGTTGCATACATAGTTCTCAGTTTATATAAAATGTCCTTTGGTGTATCTTTTCCCTCCACTAATATGGCTTGTTTCTCTGAGAGAGCTTCCAAAAGCATGCACTTCACATAATAGTTTGCATTGTCCCATTCAGCCATATTTTCAGCTGTTCTGTCTTGGTCTAAGCATATATTTAATCTTTTTGCTCGAAGGAGACATATGAATCTTAGTTCCCACTTCTGATAATTAAACTCAGTTAATCTAGGAACCTTGAGAGAATAGAACAATGGTGAATTTCCTCCCTCAGCCATTTTCTTAGCCTTCTGTCTGCTGTGTGGGGGGAGAGAGAGACAGACTGAATCTTTCCTTTAAAACTTAAGAGAAAAATGTGGCCTTTTTTTTTCTGCCTGGTAATATTTCTCTTCTTTTTCAATTCCTGAGCCCTGGGCCCATAACCCTTTTGTTGGATTATTTGTAGTAAATAATTAGCAGATTTTAGTACACACAGCTTCAGCTTTAGAAATGTTAATTTCTTTCTTCATCTCTCTCTCATTCACCCCTGAATAATTCACTGCTGAGTCACTTTAAAGTTGAAGTAACAAAACATCTGTTTACTCACAGTTTGCAGTTAGATTATAATCAGACAGGCTTATATATACATATTACTATACATTTGTCTTATCAGCTCCTTCCATGTGCTTAGATGGTAATGGATGCTCACACCACCATAGATCCTCTCAGGTTAGGAGAGATCATGAGCTCCATGTGCTCCATGTGCTGCATGTGCTGCATGTGCTGTGTCTAACCCCCACAGGAAGTTGCATAGCTATGTGACCTCTCTAAGTAATTCACATCAGAGGTCACAGAGTAATCACAGAGAAATAATAGGTGACAGGCAATGCATGTAAAATACAATTACATTCCAACAGTCCCACCCTTCTAGAAACAGGAAATGAGGGAGGGACCAGAGGCAGAGCTGAGACACATGGGAAGGCAGTCTGAAGCGCCGCTCGCCTTCACTGCTGACGCCGGACCCCGAGGTAAGAATTTTTAAATTACAGCCGGCATGCAAGAAGGCAAGGGGCTGCCGCAGGACAGGTTGTGCTTGCACTCGGAGGGGAGAGAGAGGGAGGGAGGCGCGGGGGCGTGGACCACTATATCAGCTTGTAATTGTTCATACCGGAACTGGCGATCGCCATTACGGTACTATGTAAGCCACATTGAGCCTGCAAATAGGTGGGAAAATGTGGGATACAAATGTAACAAATAAATAAATAAAAACTCTAAGGGGAGGGGAAGGAGGGGTGTCATAGAACTCTAAGGGGAGGGGGGAGGGGATCCTGGAACTTGAAGGGGAGGGGGCATGGGGTCCTGGAACTCGGAGGAGAGGGAGGTAGGGAGGGGGCGAGGAACCTTGCTAGCGTCCGTTTCATTTCTTTCAGAAACGGGCCTCTTTTTTATTAGTGAATCCATAATGAGTGAGGAATTTATTTCCACAGGACATTAGACTGCTGCTGCATTTGAACCTTTTGTAAACAGATAAATGCATGGTATTTTAACAATTAGTGGGAAGAGTGTATTTCCTGTGGTGCTCTATGGATGTTATGGGTAATAATGGACATGAATTATGTACTGTTCTGCTGTTTTTTGTTGTAAGTTTAAAGTATATGTATGTTTTTACTGAGCTGTGCCTCAGAGAGAGGCAGAATATAAAATCTTTACTGTTAAGAAAAAAAATTTCAGCTGAGAAGTTAGGCTCATAAATTTAGCTGAAAACTGGCACAGCTTTAGGGGCATAAGTTTAGGAGGTCAACTTTTTTTTTTTTTTTTTATTAATATTGGGCCCTTGGTTTTTGTAGGAATTGCTCTCTACCTGCCCATTCCACCTTTTGTCTTTCCCTGCCCTTCTTCTAGTGTAAATTTGCCTCAGTACTAGGGGTTCTCCTGTGCTACCCCTCACCCACCCACCCAAATGGCAGCTTTATTTACATAGCTTCTCAGGGCAGGGTATTGATTGAAGGCTTGATTCTTGTTGCTTTAACCAATCAAATAAAAATATTTCAGGAAGAACTTAAATGTTGTACTTAAGGAACCTCCTCCCCTTGCAGATTTACTCCTACATGTACCCTGTTCACATTAGCTGTTCCCAGTCATGGCCTCTTATCTGTTTTTTGGGGGGCTTTTTTGTAAAACTGTGTCTTGTGTACCAGTAAGGGGATGTCCCTTGGGCATATGCCCAGGTAGTGTTGGGACTCCTACATGAACAGTATTTTAGTTGAGGCCAGGACCGGAGCTCTCTGGGAGGCCATAAGCAGCATTTCATAGTCTTCACCTTTATTCACTCTCTCACATTAACTCAGGCAACACAAAGGCAGTTCTGCACCAACTGTCTACTGAACTCAAGTCTTTGGGCAAAGTAATTACAAAGTGGCAGAGGCAGGGCACAAGGGCTAAGACAATAATTAGCAACTAAATTATATACAATCTGCCTGATATTCAGTGCTGTTTAACCGACCAGGAATGGCTTCTGGCTGGTTAAATAGCCTTACGCTGGCTAAGCACTGATATTCAGTGTGAGATAGCCAGCTATCTCAGCTGAATGTTAGCGCCAATACATTGACCGACTGGCTAAGTTTAGTGGCCAGATAGACCTTATGCGGGTCTATCTTTGGCCACTATTCCTTAGCCGGTCAGCCGATGAATATCGGCTTTACCGGCTCTGTTTTTAGCGGCCATAAACCCCCCAGAAATTCAGTCTTTTTTCATCTCACAGATAGGCTGCAGAGAATACCTTCTCCTGCTTTAGACTTAGCCTGGCCTCAGAATGACATCCTATAGTATATCTCCTATCAAACTGAGCTCTCTTTTTCATCAAGCACTGCCATTTCCTCCCCTCACCCTCCCCACTGACAGTTTGAACTTCGTGGGTGTGGCTTGGATCTCTTTCAGGGGGAGAAAACTAACAACTTATAGCAGCAGCTTCAGAGAGCATTTTCCATCTCACAGATAGGCTGCAGAGAATACCTTCTCCTGCTTTAGACTTAGCCTGGCCTCAGAATGACATCCTATAGTATATCTCCTATCAAACTGAGCTCTCTTTTTCATCAAGCACTGCCATTTCCTCCCCTCACCCTCCCCACTGACAGTTTGAACTTCGTGGGTGTGGCTTGGATCTCTTTCAGGGAGAGAAAACTAACAACTTATAGCAGCAGCTTCAGAGAGCATTTTCCATCTCACAGATAGGCTGCAGAGAATACCTTCTCCTGCTTTAGACTTAGCCTGGCCTCAGAATGACATCCTATAGTATATCTCCTATCACCTTCTCCCACTACTCCAACCAGAGTTACACCTAATCACACTGACCACCCTTCAACATCTTCTGTCCTTCTGTGACTGTTCTCTTGTGCTTGACTGCTTAAATATTTTAAATTTAAATGCTTTACTTTTTGTCTATTAGATTGTAAGCTCTTTGAGCAGGGACTGTCTTTCTTCTGTGTTTGTACAGCGCTGCGTACACTTTGTAGCGCTCTAGAAATGTTAAATAGTAGTAGTAGTAGTAGTAGTCTTGGTCACCGGATAAGGCCTGGCATTGAATTTCCAGGTTCACCGCCAACTATATTAGTTTCCATGTAGTGTCTCTTGTTTGGCCAGCAGGTCGTGTTCGTTCTGTGTTTTAAAACTGTTTGAAAGTGTTGGATTATTTGTAGTAAATAATTAGCAGATTTTAGTACACACAGCTTCAGCTTTAGAAATGTTAATTTCTTTCTTCATCTCTCTCTCATTCACCCCTGAATAATTCACTGCTGAGTCACTTTAAAGTTGAAGTAACAAAACATCTGTTTACTCACAGTTTGCAGTTAGATTATAATCAGACAGGCTTATATATACATATTACTATACATTTGTCTTATCAGCTCCTTCCATGTGCTTAGATGGTAATGGATGCTCACACCACCATAGATCCTCTCAGGTTAGGAGATATCATGAGCTCCATGTGCTCCATGTGCTGCATCTGCTGCATCTAACCCCCACAGGAAGTTACATAGCTGTGTGACCTCTCTAAGTAATTCACATCAGAGGTCACAGAGTAATCACAGAGAAATAATAGGTGACAGGCAATGCATGTAAAATACAATTACATTCCAACAAACCCCTTCTCATGCATAACTGTCATGCAATTATTTATTCATACAAAGTCCAAGCTTTATACGCAGATTCACAAAATGTTCTCTGGGTAACGGTTTGGTCATGATGTCAGCTGTCATCTCACTGGTGTGACAATAGTGTAGACTGATGACCCCTTCTTTCGCCAACTCTCGCACGTTGTGGTATTTCGTTGCGATGTGCTTGGTGCGTGACTGAACCTTGTCATTCTGTGACAGTCGGATGCAGCTCTGATTATCTTCCATTATCTGGATTGGTCTCTTTTCAGCTATTCCGAAATCCAGCAAAAGTTTTTCAATCCACATCAGTTCTCTGCACGCTTCCGATACGGCCACATATTCAGCTTCTGTAGAAGACAAACTCACAATACTTTGTTTATGACTGGCCCATGAAATTTGTACATTTCCATACATAAACACATATCCACTTGTGGATTTATAATCAGAATGATCCCCTGCCCAATCTGAATCACAGTAACATATTAGTTTTGGATTACTATTGGCTGAAATCTTTAATTTACAATCAATGGTACCCTTTAAATACCTTACCATCCTTTTAACTGCAGTCCAATCTGATTTGGTAGGTGAGCTGACCCTTCTGCTCAAAATTCCTACTGCATTTGCTATATCAGCCCTGTATGTGGTAGCTAGATATAAAAGCTTACCTATGGCTGATCTATATTGGATGTTATCTGGTAAAGGTTCTCTTACTGTTTCATCCTTCAGAAAATCAGTGATCATGGGAGTGCTTACAACTTGGGCATCTTGCATACCTAAACTTTCAATAAGCTCATTTATTTTCTGCTTCTGGCTTAGAAGATAAGAACCATCATTTTGTTTCTCAATTTCTATACCAAGATAGTATGACACATTACCAAGTTCTTTTATCTCAACATTCTGGTTTAAACACTTTACAATGTCCTTGTACTCTTGCTCACTTTTGCTTGCAATGAGCAGATCATCAACAAAAGCTAAAATGTATGCATATTGTCCATTTGTGCACCTAGTGTACAAGCATTTATCTGCTTCACCTTGCTTAAATCCTAAATTTGTCAATATTTCATGCAATTTTTCATTCCAACATTTTGCACTTTGCTTTAATCCATAAAGACCTTTGTTTAATTTACACACTAGCTGTCTTTGTTTTGTATTTATGAAACCTGTTGGTTGTTCCATGTACAAGTCTTCAGTTATTTCTCCGTGAAGAAACGCTGTTTTCACATCAATGTGGTTGACTTGCATGCCTTTTGAGACTGCAATGCTCAGAAGTGTTCTGATTGTCGTGTGTTTCACTACAGGTGCAAACACTTCATCAAAATCTTCTCCATATTTTTGAAGATATCCCTTTGCCACTAATCTGGCTTTATACCTTTCCACTTTTCCTTGTGCATTCCTTTTTAACTTGAATACCCATTTGCATCCTATAGCTTTCTTGCCAGGAGGTAATTTTGTAAGAATCCAAGTATTATTTTTATCCAATGCATCAATTTCTTCTTGTGCAGCTTTATGCCATTCAGCAGCTTCTTCTGCTGGCATTTTCTCAATCTCATCCCATGTTAAGGGCTCTTGAGCTTCTGCTGACTTTGTTAGGTAAGACAGTCTTGGGGGTGGAACACCTTTGTTTTCCCTGGATGAGCGTCTGACAACAGGTTGGTCCGACCTTTCTGCATCCTCTAAATCTGAGAGTTCTTCTCCAATTGATTCCCCTTCTCCAACTGTACTGTCTTCTTCAATGATCCTTTCTGTGTCTGCTTCCTCTGCCTGTTCCTCGTTAGATACAGATGAGTTGCTTTCAGACATCTGCCTTGGTATGGCATTTATATACACTGGCATGTCTATTATGGTTCTAGTTTCATATTCTGGATGATAAGGCTCATCTGGGATAATCCAGCCTTTATCAACCCTTTTGTTTTCATCAAAATATGTAACATGTCTTATGCCAACAATGCCAGTTTTCAGATTCAAAATTCTATATCCTTTGTGTCCTGGAGCATAGCCAACTAAAATGCCCCTTTCTGTTGTGGAATCCAGCTTATGCCTTCTTTGCTTTGGTATATGAGCATATGCTGTACTTCCAAATGTTCTTATGTGTGACAGGTTTGGCTTCCTACCATGCCATGTCTCATGTGGTGTGCGCTCAGCGCCTTTAGTTGGCATTCTGTTTTGTAGGTACACTGCTGTGAGAATGGCTTCCCCCCATAGTCTTTTAGGGAGATTGCTATCTGACAGCATACATCTGGTCATTTCCACAAGTGACCTAAATTTTCTCTCTGCAACAGAATTTTGCTCTGGTGTATAAGCTACTGTTGTGATATGCTGAATGCCTTCTTGTTCTAGAAATGTGTGCATGCTTTGTGAAGTGAACTCACCACCATTGTCGGTCTGAAGAACCTTTGGTTTTCTTTCAAATTTATTGCTCACCATGGCTACGTATTTCTTCAGCATGTCTGTGACTTGACTTTTTTCTTTCAGCAAATAGGCCACACAATATCTAGAGAAATCATCCAAGAATATTAGCACAAATCTGTTATTTCCCAATGATGGGATATTAAACGGTCCACATAAGTCACTGTGTATTAAGTCCAGCACTTTATTACTCCTATTTCCTGTGTATGCAGGAAATGAGGGTCTCACACCTTTTTGAGTAACACAGTCTATGCATTTCTCCATATTACCAGCATCTGCACTTATCTGAATGCCGGTGGCCAGTTGCTTACTGTAAAGATCCTGGATCACCTTAGAATCACGATGTCCCAGGCGGCGGTGCCAGATTTCCAGACTACATTTACCATCATTCTTCCTTACTTGCGCCATATGTGAGGCTTCACCTGAAATGCTCAGTTTATAAACATCATTATGCATAAAAGCTTCAGCATACACTTCATCATTTTTAGAGATTGTGCACTTACTGTTTTCAAAATGAATCACAAATCCCTTCTTATCTAATGTAGATACACTAAGCATATTGCAAACTGCTTGGGGAATATACAAGACATCACTTACAGGAATTTCTTTAACTTCATTAGACACTTTGCATTTTAAGAATCCAATACCTTTTGCTTGGATCTTAGCAGTCCCTGCGTTTGCAGTTTTAAGAATACCTTCCTCTGGACACATTTCCTGAAAGAAATCCTTACAATTGGTTAAATGGCATGTGCTCCCCGAATCCAAAATCCAAGTACTTTCATTTGAATTATTATTTACCATAGTCAAAGATTTTTCTGCCATTAGAAAGCCCTTGTGTTTATCTTTGTCCTTCATACATTTCCTGGTTTGAAAATTCTTTAGTTCCATTGGCTTAGGTGAGCTAGAGGGAGTGTTTTGTGTTTCCTTACACCATTTAGATACATGTCCCTCCTTTCCACATGAGTAGCAAATCAGCTTGCCCTTGGGTGGAGTTTTCCCATAGCTCCGCCTTCCTCTGTTCTTTGCCAAGAAATTTGTTTCATTTCTCTCTGACTTGCTTTGAGAACACATCTCCTCAGAATCATTTATTATGCATTCCTGCCTTAGTTTTGATGTTGTCTGTTCAAAAGATTGCCCTTCAATGGCCTCATTTACAGACCTAAAAACATCAAACTTCTTTGATAGTGAGGTAAAAAGAAATGCTCTTTTCAATGCATCACACATGGGAATTCCAGAAAGTTCTAACTTTTGAAATGAAGACATAAGATGCATAATGTGATCATTACATTTACTTTTATCCCTTAATTTGGTTTCATTCAACTCTGCTAACCAAATTGGTTGCTGCTTTGCATATGTAGTTGCATACATAGTTCTCAGTTTATATAAAATGTCCTTTGGTGTATCTTTTCCCTCCACTAATATGGCTTGTTTCTCTGAGAGAGCTTCCAAAAGCATGCACTTCACATAATAGTTTGCATTGTCCCATTCAGCCATATTTTCAGCTGTTCTGTCTTGGTCTAAGCATATATTTAATCTTTTTGCTCGAAGGAGACATATGAATCTTAGTTCCCACTGCTGATAATTAAACTCAGTTAATCTAGGCACCTTGAGAGAATAGAAAAATGGTGAATTTCCTCCCTCAGCCATTTTCTTAGCCTTCTGTCTGCTGTGTGGGGGGAGAGAGAGACAGACTGAATCTTTCCTTTAAAACTTAAGAGAAAAATGTGGCCTTTTTTTCTGCCTGGTAATATTTCTCTTCTTTTTCAATTCCTGAGCCCTGGGCCCATAACCCTTTTGTTGGATTATTTGTAGTAAATAATTAGCAGATTTTAGTACACACAGCTTCAGCTTTAGAAATGTTAATTTCTTTCTTCATCTCTCTCTCATTCACCCCTGAATAATTCACTGCTGAGTCACTTTAAAGTTGAAGTAACAAAACATCTGTTTACTCACAGTTTGCAGTTAGATTATAATCAGACAGGCTTATATATACATATTACTATACATTTGTCTTATCAGCTCCTTCCATGTGCTTAGATGGTAATGGATGCTCACACCACCATAGATCCTCTCAGGTTAGGAGAGATCATGAGCTCCATGTGCTCCATGTGCTGCATCTGCTGCATCTAACCCCCACAGGAAGTTACATAGCTGTGTGACCTCTCTAAGTAATTCACATCAGAGGTCACAGAGTAATCACAGAGAAATAATAGGTGACAGGCAATGCATGTAAAATACAATTACATTCCAACAGAAAGAAAGCTGTTTTCTTTTCAGTTTAGCCCTGTGGGAAGGTAACCTGCAGTGCCATTGGGCAGATACTTTCAAAGTTGATACTCTGGGCTCTGATTTAGCCAGGAGGTACTAGACTTTCTCCAGTCTCAGATAGGGAATGCAGAGGATAAACATCTCTGCCCTGAGACCCTGTTCAAGAACTGTGAGCAGTTATTTTCCTGAAACTCCCCAGGTGTTACCCAGGTCGTGACACAGTGTTTAGATAGTTTTAATATTGATCCTTATTCAGTTATCAGTTATTGCTTGTTGTTTTCTCACCTGTTTTATATCGCCCACTGTTCTAGTTCTGTGATAATATACTAATTAGTTTATTAGCTCTAATGTCTTGGACTAAGAATCCTGGTGTTTTGGGTCTGTGAGTGTTTTCTAGGAATGGTGGGACCCCTGGGAATGTGGCCCCAGTATTTTAGAAATCACCGGGAAATAACTTGAGTGGGAAACTCGCCCAGAGGCAAGCGGGACCCAGTCAGTGGGAGGAGGATGCAGTGTAGAGCGCAGGTGCATCTGGGCCTGATCAGTGCTGGGGACAGACCCTCCAGATGGCCGCAGGGTTAACCCTAAGTGGGTGCTAGGCGTTTTGTGACACTAGCATAACCAGGCATCGATGTACCTAATATTTATACACTTACAGTTATATCAGCCACAGACCTCCTGTAACTACGAGTGCCTAAATATAGCAAAGATGCATGTAACTTACTGTAAGTTGAAGCCATAAATGGCAGCCCCGCCCCTGTGAACTCTCCTCGCATTTATGCACTGTGCCACTTAGTCCACTGTTACAGAATAGAGCTCAGTTGCTTTGCTGCCATGGACATGTGGAAGTGTTACACTTATCGATGAAAGTCCTCGGATTCTGTACAATTGCGAGCAGATAGTCACGAAATTGACCTTTGAGTGTTACTGTATCATGTTAGTCCTATTACTAGGATTCAATTTTCCTGTCTCCAAATTTACTTCATTGGCTTGTATTTCTGTTAAAAAAAATAAATTAAATTTACATGTGTAATTTGAATCTTTTTTTAATTAATTAAATTGCAAAAACAACAACAGAGAAAATATAAAATGATATGGTGTATAAATATAAAAAAAGCGCATATACCCCAACCGCCTAACCATTGAAGGAACAACAAATAAATTAGAGAGAGCCTGTACTCTTGTAGTCCTGCCTTGGTTGTATTTCTGTTTCTGTTTGGTCATTTTACTATTGTTATGCTGTTAACAAAATTAAAAGCTTTTATTAAACTGTACCTGCTGTATATTGCCTTGGGTGAAGGCAGTTCATAAATCCCAATAAATTAAAATATATAAGGCCGAACACAAGCAAGGCGCAGTGCCCCGCAGGGTGCACAGAGCCAAAAATAACATGGCGCCGTGCCCTGATGGGCATGCGCTACGAGGCCAGCCGGGAGCGAGTGAGGCGGGGGAAGGGGCAGGATCCCGACGCTCATGGCTCCCCGCTGGCAATAGGAGGGGCTACCCAAGAGTGTTAAAAGCCCCGGAAGAGGGCAGGAACGACCTCTTCGGTGGCCAGGGCAGCGGACGGCAGTCCTTGCTCCTTCTTACTGTCCTCCGTTACTGTTGCAGTCCATGCTGCCTTCTCTGAAGGAAAACACAGGCTCTTTGGAGAGCTGAGGGGCTATTGGTATTTTTGTGATTTCACATGTGCTCAGGGAGCAGCATGCTTTAGAGCAGAGTGGGGACAAAGCGGGATGTGTTGTGCCAGTGAAGCATGGTTTATATGTGGGCAGTTGTAATGTCTAATTCCAATAGTGACCTGGAGTGATCGTGGTTTTTTATTGCAACAAAAAAGGTCATGGAAAGACGAAGGGGACATGGTTTTTCCACTCTGACAAAAAAGTGATTCCAATCAGATTAAACATCACAAAACCAGGAATCCTTGGATTGAGATTTGGGAATCTTGCATCCCATCCTTCTCAGTTGTCTTTAATAGAAGATTCCTTTCTAGTATTTTCTCAGGTCTCCTTTGTGATGTTGGTGTTTACGCTTGGCTAGAACCCCTGCAGATCTGACCTGGAGTTCTGGATTCTGTGTTATGGTTTTGCATCTCTGGGAGCGTGCCCAGCGTTTCTGCCTCCGGTGCTGCACCACTGCAGCTCTAGGACACGGAGAGAAGTGCTGTCTGGAGCCATTGCTCCCTTCACTTCCTGCAGCTCATTGTCTAGCCTGAGCTTGTGCCGCTTTTGAACCAAAAGCACATAAGATTGTGGAAGAATAAGGATGCAGTATCTTAAGGCAGTACTAGTTCTGCTTTCTGTGACCCCTGTGACTGAGTGCATTAGCCTGGGGTTTAGCATTAATTATTTTATTTTTTTACTTTTTTACTGTTGCAGGTTAGAGGTTGAGTGAGAGAAAGGAAGGAGAAAAAAGTATAAGATTAGAGACAAAGAATAAGAAAAAAAAAGAGGCAAAGGGTGACAAGGGCAAAGAGAAGTGGTAGGAAAAAAGTGAAAAGGAGAGACATTAACATACTAACACAATAGAGACCAGCATGGTTCATCTAGCCTGTGTGGCAAGGCCACCAAGAGACAGAGCCGGGGCAGGGCCGCCGCTGCCAGGCCTTCCCCCACACTTGGGACACAGCTGCCAGGCCCAACTAGAACGCAGCCGCTGCTGCTGTCCCTCATTCATTCTCAGGCCGCCACCAGATCCCATTGCCAGGCCCCCATTGGACGCTGGGGAGCAGCATGCGCACTGACATGAGGGGCCCCCTATTTCAATGCATCTGCTCCTTCCCGGCCTTCAAGGGGGGCCCGGCGCCGCAGTCTTCTCTCACCTGCTCTGGTGTGCCGGGACCAGTTCTCGATAGGAGCAAGAGAGAGACAGACCCTGGGGCCCCATGCCCCCCCTTGGCGGCCCTGCTGCGTGGTAAGGTGGCTAGAGTTGAACTTGTCGTGCCCTTTTTGGGGTAGTTCCTGCCAATCTGTGGCACCCCTCTGAAATGCGCAAGTCATCCGTTTTCATTTGAACCCATCCTCTTGCTGTATAGAGATACTCTGTGTTTATCCCACTCCTTTTTGACTTCTGCCACTATCTGTGTTCCCATCACCTCCACTGTGAGGGCATGACAAGCACCCACCACCATTTCTGTGAATAGAGAACAATGAGAAAAGTTCTAGAGAGGACCTACAAGTGAGGGAAGTATGATTTGAGGAGAAACAGAAAGGAGGAAGAGAGAGAAGGAAAGGAGATTAAGAAAGAGGAAAAAGGAAGGAAGACGGCAAACAGACTAGAAAATCATTCACAGAGAACACAGAGGCTGAAAGACAGTTTATAAATCCAAACAGTTGCCATCAAATAGCGTTGTCAACTGGCTCCAGCTTTTCAGAATAGATTGATCCTGTCCTGATTTTCCACCACACTGTCTGCATGGACTCGGTATTTCTGGTATCTGTGTTAAAAGACTGGATGTCCCTGTCTTGAAAATCTAGATACAGTTGGCAACCCTACCTTCAAAATCTAGTGTCCAGTCGCACCACTCTCCCTACTTGCTGCATGACCTTGAGCAAATGATGTACTTTTCTGTTTAACCTCTCTCCCCAAAGCTCCCCTTTTCTCACTGTTTCTTTTTTTCTTGCTGGCTACCTGTGAATCTTATTTTCATTTCTGCAGGAGCCAGGAGGTGACAGACCTGCTGACTGATGATTTGCTTCAGGTAGTACATGTTCCTCTGCTGGATTAACTGGGATCTTTCTGGGTTGTGGCAGCATCTGACTGGAGCAAAGACAGAGAGAGGTGGTATAATCACTGTAGTATATGAGCTTTCCAGATGACACAGGCCACATGTGGCTGGAGGAGACGACAGTTCAGTAACTAGGGAATGTCTGGGGTTAGTCAAGGTTTTTGGGTGGTGTCAAGCAGATTAGGAAGGTTTCTCAAGACCAATAACACCACTATGATTAATTTTGGGGGAGTTAGGATGATGGTGGTGAGTGGAAGTGGGGAGGGAGCAGAAGAAGTGAAATGGGAATGCACTCCCCAAGACAACAGAAAAGGAAAAGACCGAGTCGAATTTTGCAAAGAGATGTACAGGAACAAAGGAATGTTAACTGAATGTAAAAACAAAGGAGGGATAGGAAGTGTGGAATCAATGAAAGGGACAGAGAGAGAATATGATAGCGACCCTAATAATAAAAAGAATAAACCAAAGACACATTCACAGGAGAAGGGAGATCACCAGACAAGAGAAGCTTGGGGTAAGCAAAAAAAAAACAAAAAACAAATTGCCAGAATAATTTCACAAACAACATGGTGGTGTACTGTAGAAAGGTCTCTGCCATCTGATGCTCTGCTTTCATCCCCCTTCCACTGGCACAGGCTCTCGGGCATGCAGGAGTTCCTATCTGAGTACTTGTATAAACTCACATACTTCTCTCCTTCCTAGATACAACCCAAGCCTGAGTGGAATGAGCTGGCAGCATGCAAGGCATAGGTAGCCAGGCTTCAGCACACAACACCACCTCCTCTCCCTCAAAACTGCTAGTGTGAGAGAGCTGCTAGAGCCTCTTGCTGTGACATAGACACATCAATTAATTTTAAAGGCCACTGCAACTCTGCTCCACAATGACAGGCTGATGTGTGCCTCCATCCCCTTTCCCTTGGTTTTAAAATTTGGAAGAGAAACTGGAGGGATTTTCACAGTCTTTGACTCAGTGAGTCCTCTCTACGATTGCACTGTGGAGGTTGGTGTGCTGTGCAGCGTTTTTGTTAATATAGGTGAGCGTTGGGCTTGAACAGGTTGGGAATTGCCACTTTGGAGACTGTTCAGGGAGCCCCACTGAGATTGCCAGTGAGTCTGACATTAAGATTGGAGGTGGTGCAGTTTTAGCGATGGCCCCACCATCACAGTTTAACACTTTAACACTTTTCTTTCTCATTGTAGCATGATCAGAGGGTCGAACCAACAAAGAAGGCAGCACACAATGTGTCCAAGCGCTTGCAGGCCTGCCTCCAGGGACCATGTGGCACCGAAATAGACAAACGACTGGTAAGCAGCAGGTGTCTCCTGTTCTGCTACCCCCCCCCCCCCCCCCCCCCACTGGCTTTACACATAATTCTCCAGTCAGGTAGGGTGGTGTGTTCAGTGTGGCCTTAGTGTCAAGTGAAAGCCCTGAATTAGAGAGACTGCTCTCCTGTCAGGCAGACGGAAGCTAGGGCAGCTGTTTGCCAGATTATCACAAAAGTCCTTTTTCACCTGTAGATATGTTACTGGTGCTAAGCTACAGACATTAGTAAGGTCCCAGGCTGACTCTTAGAGCCTCAGAATGATTCCTCTGTTTTTTGTATTTATGTTTAAAATTTCCATCTCAGAACATTTGGGCTGTTTAGTCTTTTTAGCTCATTAAAATTCAGGTGATGTGTTTCAGTTGCTCTGAGGATAGGACACCCCCCCCCCCCCCCCCACTAGTCTGGAAAGAAAATGTCTCATCTGGTCTCTCTTACCCAAAGGCAGGCAATGTCATTGTTCTTCTCTGATTGGTCCGTATTGGCAGCGGTGTCACAAATGACCGATAAGATGCCAGTGTTGTGTCATGTGACTTGTGACATTCTTGCCAGGGAATTACAGAGAAACTGCTTAAAAGATTTCCCATCATATTCATAAAGTGATTGGGAACAAATATTCCCCAGATAATAAAGCAACGGCCAGCACGCACAATATGTAGTTTTCTTTCAAAAAGCAAGGTGTATTTTAGTCGGCCAGGCCACATCCCTAATAGTAGAGACCTCAGCAGACCACCTGAGGAGCAGAGAGGAAGGGGATCCCTTACAAGAGACATAATTGTGACATGTTTGTTTCTCATCTGCAGAAGAAGCTTCCGCTGATGGCTCTCTCCCTTGCTATGGCTGACAGCTTCAAGGAGATGGACTCCGACTGCAGTCTACGGTGAGTATCGCATTGGTTCACAAATACTACAAAAGATTGGCCTTTGAGGACCGTGTGCAAAAATGTTGGTGTCAGGATTCACCCTTTTCAGCTGTAATTGGTGGCAGTGAGAGGTAACAGCCTCAGCCATTGGGCAGTTGTGGAGTCTGGGCAGTAGGAGAGCCTCCTTTCAGTTGCTTGATTTTTTTGCCTTTAGGTCAGAAGTTTACTGTTTTCTAGTCTCAGCTAAGGTGTGATAGGATTGATACAGGGCATAGCTAGCTATGTGCGGTTGCAGAGAGTGCAAAGGAATCTAGGCTTACCAATCTTGCATCCCGTCCATTCGCTTCCCTTGCTAGCATGATTCAAGTGGGTGGGATGGGGGCATGTCAGGATTGCTGCAAAGGGCACGTTTCTGGCTTGCAGTGCTCCTGGATTGATATAATAATGCACCAGGGTTTCTGTTGCCAGCTTTAAGTCCTACATGGTGCACACAGGAATGCAGGCCTGATATGTTGACTGTGGATAGTAGTATGCTTGTCACTTTTTTTGAGATGGGTATTTATGTCTATATGTACTGTTTTTATTTAGTTTATATGTTTAGTTGTGAACCACCTATAATTTTAGCTGAAGTGAGAGAGAGAATCTTTTTAAAAATAAATCTGTCCCTGATCAAAGCTGGACAGATTTAGCTTCAGTAGTTGGAGAACAATTCCAGTGCCGGGCAGATTTGTATGGCCTGTGCCCTGAAAATGGCAAGGATAAATCAAGATCAAGTATGCATATGTAGTATCACATCATACCTTTCTTATGAGTTTATATTGTTATCTGTTGTCATCTACTACTATGCTACTGTGTAAATAAATGTTCACACTCAAAGCCTCTAAGCAGGCAGCAGTGACAGAAACACATTCCCAGGCTCAGGGGCGTAGCCAGACACCCAATTTTGAGTGGGCCTGGGCCCAAGATGGGTGGGCAGAAGAACTCTGCCTTGTCCCACAAGTGATTTGGTGTCTCCCTCTCTTGCCTGCTTGCCATGTGGTCTCTCAAACATCCCCCCTCCCCTGCATACCTTTTAAATATTAGATTTTCACCGGCAGCAAGCAGCCACTAATGCATACTGCTCATGTTGGCCTCACAACCTTCCCTTTGATGCAACTTCCTGTTTCCGGGAATACATCAGAGGGAAGGCTGTGGGCCGGTGTGAGCAGTATGTATCAGTCGCTGCTCACTGCAGGCGAAGATCTGCTATTTATAAGGTATGCAGGAGAGGCAGCTGTTTAGAGTTTTTGGCTGATGGGGCTTGGGAATCCCTGCCAGGCACATCATAAGTATGCTGCTACTGGGTGGGCCTGAGCCCAAAGTGGGTGGTCCTGGGCCCACCTGGGCCCACCCTTGGCTGCGCCACTGCCCAGGCTGAACTGAAGCAGAGTTGTGTGTTACCAGTTCAGTGTGAACAGTTGGTGTGTTTTGGGCAGGAAGGATATTGACAAGTTTATATGTTGGATATCGTTCTCTCCTGGTGCTTATTCCATCTCTTTTTTTTTTTTTTTTTTTTTCTTTTACTCCCACAGAAGAGCTTTGGAAATGAGCTGCTGTATTCAGAGTAGCCTGGCCAGGATTCTGGCCGAGTTTGAGATGGCTCTGGAAAGCGATGTTCTCCAGCCACTGAACAAGCTGAGTGAGGTAGCTCTGAGCTGATTCTCATCTTCTTCTCTCTGCCCTTCCATCTCTCTCCTCTGGACATCTCTCTACTAGAGAGTTGCACGGGGTCAGAAATTTCACCCATCCCTGCCCATCCCCAGTGGTATTTAACCAGGCCTTTTTTTGAGGGGGGGTACCGAGTACCGGCACCTTTTCCATTGCTAAAATTGACCCATGGTCCCCATGTTTTAATGAAAGAGCTCAGGCTCTACACACCAATTCTGCCTTGTCATAGATTCTGTGACTGGTTGCAGGGGGCCTGGCTATTGTGGGGTGGGTCCCTCAGTGATCACCCCACCCCTGAAGGGTGGCCTAGCATTTGAGTACCGGCACCTTTTTGTTAGAAAAAAAGCACTTTATATAACCCATACCCACCTGTACCCACTAAGATCCATTCCATCCCCACCCAATCTTACAATTATTCTCCTCCATTCCCACATGTACCCACAAGAGTCAACGCTATTATTTACTTGTTCACAGCCCAACCCCATCAGCCTCCTGTGGTTTTTTTGAATGGTATTCAGTGTTCCAAATCTCAGTCTGGTGTTCTGACTGCCTGAGCATTCCAAGTTTCATTCTGGTACTCCAGTTGCCTCTCTGAGTGTGTTCCAAGCCTCATTCTGAAGTCACCAGGGATTTTGACAACACTCCCACTGGAATCCCATGGCAACTTCTTCCATCCCTGGGGGAATCCTGCAGATTCTGTTGGATCCCCTCAATCCCCATTCCTGTGCAGCTCTCTACTGGCTACCTCACTGTCTCTCCCACACGAGTTGACCCTTCACTCTCTTTCTTCACCTCTCCAGCCCTGAACAGATCCTGTCTCTCCTCTTCAGATCTTTCTCCCCCAGTATTTTTCCTTCTCTCCTCCCTATCCTCTCATCTTCAGCTGAGTTGAGGTGGAGGACTATGGAGGCATAATATTTCTAAATGTCTTAAAATGTTCTCTGAGATCGTGCAGAACTCCTGATATATGCCCAGAATCTCAAGTCCCATCCTCCTTTTGAGATGATGAGATTCCAGCTGCAGGGAGATATTTTTTTTTTTAACTCTTGCATTGTCTCCAATGGTCAGGAGGAACTGCCAGCAATCCTGAAACGGAAAAAGCAGCTACAGAAACTGATTTCAGACTGGAACAACGCCAAAAGCAGGTATCATACTATCCTGATATCAGATGACCAGGTCGAAAGACATGGGTGACGTTCACATGAAGACCAATTCTTTTTAAAATCATTAGCAAAATAGATTATGATAAGGAAAATACAAGAAAAACTTTGGCTTAACTTGAATGAATGAATAAAGTGCCTGGGAGTATTTGGAGCCACCTGTTTTATTCCTTCATTCGAGTTAAGCCGAAGGGTTCTTTTTATTCTTACTATAATCTGATTTGCTGATAGTTTGAAAAGCATTATATACAAAAACATTTTGGTTATGAGCAGAGGATAAAGTATTTCTTGAATGTGTGTTCCGATTATACAGGATCCTTCGTCTGAATGATCTGTGCTGAATGGTGGAAGAACATACATGTTTTTCACTTTTTGATTAGGTTTATTAACTTAATTACACTACTTTGCACAATAGCATTAAAATGGTTTACAAAATAAAATTAATACCATACAGTAGTTTACAAAAAAAAAAAATTCCCAAAACAATATTATTGCAGTCTACCTAGTCTAATAAACAATTCAGTCAAGCACTTAGTAGGTCATCCCCCCAAATTCTTCTTTTAAGAAAATCAAAGGAGTGAAATATCTGCCTTATAACTTTGCTGAAATAGCCAGGTTTTCAAAGGTTTCCTGAAAGACAGATATTTAGGATTGCTCCGTAATTCATATGGCAAAGAATTCCACTGAGAAGGCCTAGCAAAACTAAAAGTTCTGTTTCTAGAGGTTGTCATTGTACCGTACTCAGGGCCTCTTTTACCAAACTGTGCTAGCGATTCCCAGAGCGGCAATGCTGACAAAGCCCGTTCACTTTGAATGGGCTTCGTCGGCATTGCCGTGCAGGAATCACTACCGTGGTTTGGTAAAAGAGGCCCTCAATGAGGGTAACTGACTCAAGGTTTTTGAGACGAGTGCAAACATTGCTGAGGAGATAAACAGGAGCTCTCAAATAAAAAGCCTTATAACCAAACACAATGTCTTAAAAGAAATTCCGGCCTCAATTGGAAGCCAATGTAATTTCCTGAGAATGGGAGTAATATGTTCCAATTTTTTCTTACGTGTGATCAACTGAGCTGCAGTGTTTTATTTTTTTTTTTAGTGTGTATGATTTGACATTTTGTTTTATGTTCATATATAAATTTTCATGATTTAAAAAAAAAATTAAATTAATTGCTTAATCTGTTTTTTCACTCCCTACTCCCTGTAGTTTTGAGGAGGGGGCTTGGAAGGGGGAGGCCATCTCATCCTTCACCTCATGCAGCAGATTGCCTTGAGCTGCCCATGGGCCCTTTTCAGTATAACAGTTCAGTTCTCATTCCGTTATTCACAGTGAAGAAGTAATATATATTTTCAAAAAATATTTTTGAGTTTTATGATTTTTTTTTAATTTTTTTAAATAATAAATTGACTTTTAACCACCTTGCTGCTGTTCCTGTCTTGGATGATACCCAACTATTCTCTCGCCCGGGTTCAAAGCCAGAGTATGCAAATACTCTCCCTTAGAAAAAAGGTGCAAAGGTTGCAAGTAGAGAATGACACGGGGACGGGGACCCGCAGTAACTGCAGGGATGGGGACGAGGACAAAGCCTGCTGGGACAGATCCCACAGGGGACGAGGTGGGGACAGGGACAGATCCCAAGGGGATGGAGCAGGGATGGGGACAGAGCCCCTGAGGATGGAGACAAACTTTGTCCCTGTGTCACTTTCTACTTTGAAGCCAGTTAATGAACAGGAGTGTTATATGCAGATGACAATATTTTTATTTTTGGAAAAACAAGCAAACATGCTGGCTACAGCTAGCAACATTTGCATGGGGGATCCTGTACATCCTGCTACCAGCACATCTTCTAAGAAGATATCTTCTATTGCAGGAGGGACTGTGGAAGACAGGAGAGCTAGACTGAATCCTGAGATTGTTGATGACTTCTTATTCATCCACACATTAAAAAATCATAACAGTGCTTCTTGGGGCATATTTCTCCCCTCTAGGGCATACAGAGCGGGTTGTATTTTGTACCCCTGGACATTTTAACAGGGTGGATTAGGATTGCTTGGGGTACTAGAAATCAGCTATTGTTGGGGTTGGGTGGTGGTGGTGGGAGGGTTTATTATAGTTGCTCTCTGTTGTTATTTTCTATTTGTAATTTATACACAACAGATGCACAGCATATTGTTCCTTTTTATATTTTAATAAAAAGATTTAAATATAAAATCATAAGTGTTAGAGGCTTCTGCAGATGAGAACAGTACTCACGGGGAAGGGACAGGGACGGGGTCAGAACCTGTGAGGATGGGGCGGGGACGGAGACAGGGCCTGCGTGGATGGGAGGAGGATGGAGACGGGGTCTGTGGGGATGAGACGGGGACAAATTTTATCCCCGTGTCATTCTCCAGTTGCAAGTTAAGAATTACCAATGACGTTTATCCCAGTGCAGATGATCTGAAAATTCCCCCAGAAAAGTAACTATGGGGCAATTCTATAAACTAGCATTGTATTTTTAGGTGCTGCAAAGGGGTTCGTTTAGCACCAATTCTATAACAGATTAAGGGTGCGCCTAAGCTGTTACAGAATATTAGAGCAAAACCTCATTGGCATGCCAAAGGTTAGGTACACCTATTATGACAGGTCAGTGGCTGGTGCAAGTGGGTGTGTCTAAGTGCACCATGCAATGCATTCAACTAATAGTATTTGTAAGTAGCGTGCATCGCTTGGTGACACTCCTATGACACGCCTATACTCCACCCACTTGAACACCTCCCTGATAGTTACATATAAAAGCGATTTAGGGATACTGTTTATAGAACAGTGCCTGGCACTTATGCATGTAACTACCTATTATTGGTGCCAATCACACATGTAAGCTCTACTAGTTTATAAACTAGCTGGTTGATATTGAGAACAATTTAGCAGGCCAGAAATGGCTGCTGACCAGTTAAATTGCTTGTTCAGGGATATCCGCTAATTTTCAGCAGCATTTAACTGGTTATCTCCGCTGGAAATTAGTGGTTAGTGCCTTAGTGAAAACCAGCTAGTTTGGGGGGCGTTCCGGGGGTGAAGTCAGCACTTGGGGTTGGTTAAGGGCTGATATTCAGCATTTTAGGGGGTTCTTTTACTAAGCATCAGTAGCGTTTTTTTAGCTCGTGGTAGAAATCAGCTGGCAGTAAACGCTGAGATGCCCATAGGAATGTAATGGGCGTCTTGGCTTTTACCGCCAGCTGATTCCTACCACGAGCTAAAAATTCTGCTGTGGCTTAGTAAAAGATCCCCTTAAGCTGCCAAGGTAACCACATAAAACAGCCCTATCTTTATGCGGTAACCCGTGGCCAGTGAAGTTCTGAATATCGACTTAACCGGCTACATGTTAGCTGGCTCCACATAAACCGGATATACAGTGCGGAAGCCTGGATGTGCCCCGGCATTGAATACCTGGGAATAATGCCAGTGGCAGTTAGCAAACACTGATCGCTGCACTACTGGCCATCTTATAGAGCTGTCTTTCACGATTTCTCCTTTCAAGGTAAGTAGTACTTGACTAGGAGCGTGGTTGCCTTCCTGTGAGGGTTTTCTTGGATATGAATGACACTTGATAAGGAGACTCCAAGGTCTATGTTAGCTCACGGTGTTGACTCTTTCCCTTCTTGCAAGGCTTAATCAGGCTCTTAAGAGCTCTGCAACTGCAGCTGGTGCTGCAGCGACAGCCATGGTGTCCAAACTGGAGAGCTTGAAGGAGGAGGAAGAGGAGCTGAAGAAGAAACTGGAGCAGTGCAAGGTCTGTGCAAATAAACAACCAGGAGAGACATTTTGAGGGTTGGAAGTAGCCACACAAATTGCACTGTTAAGCATGCGCAAATTTCCTGGCTTATCTTACAAGTACACGCACGTATCTTACAACATATGCATGGAAACACAAACCCCTCTCCAACACTACTGCCGGGAATGCTGCCAGTCGGTTTGGGTAAATTTATGCACATACAGACTGGATGCTCATAGTTTTAAAACCAACAAAAAAGGCAACAGTCTCCTTACTGTGATAGAATAATAGTAAAAAAGGTAGACTAATAGAAAACATAAACATATGAAATAATTTATTGGTGTGAATCAAAAAAACAAACCCGACGTGGCCACGGTTTGCCCTCAGGCTGCGTCAGGGGTCAAAACTAAGAAATAAAAACATAGATATCAAATCATCAACTTTCATTATAAAACATTCATATGTCATATTTTCAAAATAATTTCAAATAACAATGTCAATATAGATATACAGTCAACCATGAATATCAAACAATTATATAAAAAACTCGTGTCAATCATGATAAACATTCATGTATGTCATAAAATATTGCAAAAATAGCTTAAAAATACATGACATTAATAAATAATTAAATGAAACAATATAAACAAACTGATATCAAAATATATGAGGGCGAAATGTGGCCACGTCGGGTTTGTTTTTTGATTCACACCAATAAATTATTTCATATGTTTATGTTTTCTATTAGTCTACCTTTTTTACTATTACTCATAGTTTTCTAATTTAAATCTATTTTATTGATGGAATAACATCAAATACAGCAATTAAATCACAGTGAAACATTTCTTAAACATGTAGTTCCATACATTTTCTCCCCCCCCTTTCTCTTCCCTCCCCCCAACCCTTCCCTTCCCTATACCCCAACCCCATTCCAATCCCAACGTTACGCAAAAACTCCAACAAGTGCTTACCAATATTAAATCTCTAACCCGCTTAATCCTTTATGTAACATAGGTCGCCCACATAACAAACACCGCTATGTCATCAAAAAGCTTCCAACAGTGCCCCACTCCTTTGATGTCTTGCTAACAAAGATGCGCAAGGGGCTTTGGCTCTTATAGCCCCCCGTCGCAGTAGGTCACCACTGTGGAGTACATGTTCATTGAACCCTTGTTAATATTTGCCATTAGGATTTACACATATTATGACATTATATACTCGCAACAAATCAAACTCAAAACTTGAACATACCTTTCGACAGCACTCCCAATGCCAATTAAACATTATCCCGTACCAGTCAACCTTTTCTTCCCCCCTACCCCTCCCCCCAACTCCCTCCCTCTTACCTATCCCCTTTCCTCTTCACTATAGCACCACTTAGTAGCAAGTGAGCATGTGATAGACACAGAACATACCCACCCTACAACAACTTGATATCCCAATCTTCTCATGTGGGTACTGTAGCGAACATGACAGTAAGAATTGAGGCTTCCAACCTCCTCTTCCACTCATCGCACCTTTAACTTCCAGCAATGACAGCTTACCACAAATTCTCAACACATTCGTTCCTATCACATCTCTTCCATGCACCCGATCTAACCTAAAACATTCAATACTTGACTCCGTGCTCTTGGGGATATTTTTTGCAAATAGGCCCCCCAGACTTTCATGAACCGCTGCCGCCTCTTTGGTGAGCTACGAGCGTCCTGCATTTCCCATAACATCAGCTCATGAAGCTTGTTCCTCCAGTACCAATAAGAGGGGCCTTTATCCATGATCCAATGGTTGAGAATACATTTTTCCCCAAAATGCAAACTTTGCTAAGAAAAATCTTTTCCTCTAGTGAACCTCTATTCCAAACCCTCACTGAACTAAATAAAACCCGCTCAAAGGACAGGTCCACCTGATATCCAAGGACCCAACTTAGGAACCGGGAGAGAGCCGACCAGAACCCTTGTATCACCCTGCACTGCCACACACCGTGGAGAAACGATGCATTGTCCACTGCACACTTGGGGCATTCACTGGTTTCCACCACACCCGCATACCACGCCTGTTTAGCTGAAAAATATGCCCTATGGATAGTTCTAAAGTGGCATTCCTGTAACTCAGAACTATGCACCACCCTTACGCCTCCCTGAAGCGCGGCTAATATAATCCCCTCTATTATTCTACTTCCCGCCTCCTGGCTCCATTTCTCAGCTAATGGTTTAACATCTCTTTTAGGTTGTTTCCCTATCAGCACCTTGTGAAACCAGGACACTGATATTTGTCCTGCTGCATCCTGATACTCATCCCAAACTCTGGTAGTAGGTCTGCGGCGGGGAGGCTATATATATAATGTGATAATTGGTAGTAAGCTAGTTTCGCTAATATTCCTCCAGCACAGAGCCTCTCAAATTCTAAATAAGTCATGACTTTCCCATCTCTCTGTAGGAAATACTCTAAAAGTATCACTCCCTTCTTCTCCAGGTCTCGAAAGACCTTATTTTCCCTCCCAGGCAAAAAATCCCCATTACCCATAATGGGCAGCAGTACACTCTGCTCCGGATTATGCCGTAAAAGTCCCGCTACCTCTCTCCACAAATATCGCAAAGGTTGCAAAAGGCAGCTACGTTTTACCCCTTGCGGGAGATTACTAGATTTTGTGTGCAAGAGGTAATTAAGGTGCCAGGGGCTAAAGTACAGGCGCTCCAATTGTGTATCAGTGTATGTAGCCGTGCCCAAAACCCAATCTCCCAGATGGCGCAGCAGACATGCTTGGTTATATGTGCGCATATCAGGAATCCCCAGTCCCCCACTCACCTGGGTCCCGCCAAGACTATTCCACCTGAGTTTTGGTTTCCGCCCCGAGTTTTATCCACATATAGGCTAGGTCAGGGGTCCTCAAATCCAATCCTTGAGATCCACAACCTAGCCTGGGTTTCAGGATTTCCACAGTGAAATATGTAGGAGATCTATTTGCATGCAGTGAATGCAAATAGATCTCGTACGTATTCACTGTGGAAATCCTAGAAACCAGGCTGGATCATGATCCTCGACTGGATTTGAGGACACCTGGCCTAAGGAGTTTTTAAAAGAACCCCCTGTTTAAAGTGTAGAAATGACTTAATATGACCTACATGGGGATAATTTTGTAGTGGAACAACCTATGAAGTCCACAATGGCAGCTATTTTTAAGCCTTTTTAACATTAGTGTTTACGTGCCTCATCAAATAAACTCCCAGATAGCGTGCAAATTCCCTGATCCAAAGCAAATGTAAATCTGTGGGTGTACTTCCATTCTTGTACACAGGGCCGGTCTTAGCAAGTGTGGGGCCCTATGCAGACCAATTTGGTGGGGCCCCGCCCCTACCTCCACCCCATTGATAAGATTATTCCATTTTTAGAACTTTATTTATGAAATTTCAAATAAAGACAAATGAAGCTAAACTTGTACAAAAAAACTGATTGAAATAATAAGCACAATGCTATCATGAAACCTCCCCTCCCCAGAAATTATTCAGTTCAAGTCCACTACAATTAGTAGTTCCAATTCTCATAACAAAGGAGAATAAAGGAAAAATATTAAGAAAAGATTCAGTACTTTCAAATTCCCCTATTACTCTGTAACCCATATATGCAATAAAATAAAAATGAAATGAAAAGATATACAATAAAATAAAGTGATGTGTGAAATATAATGTACAATATAAAAACATATAGACCACCAAGGTATTAAAATTGTTTAAAAATATATACCACAGCTCTCCGACTCAAGAAGACTCCGACTCTGTCTGTCATCCATAACTGTCTGACAACACACAGAAAAAAAATAAGTAAAAACAAATTGTCACAATTAATACCTTATACACCAATACACCAGCCTTATGGAAAATGCAGACCGTCAACAATATGAAGCTAGCAAGGGATCATAATACCACAATTCTCATGCAGAGCCACAAAACACCCTTTTAGAGGTAGTGTGTCATGATTTAGGCTCTATACCCTTTCTGATGTTTGGTGCTACCTTAGTAAGGCCAACACACAATCTCTCCACTGCAAAACACTATACACAAACTTGTGCAAAAACACACTCATAACCTTAACAAACCATAAACAGCACTAATTCCAAGGACAGAACGAGCTACAACCTTATGTATGGCGTGGAAAGGCAACTGTAATTACACCTGGCTCTAAAACACCAGTGCACAACCTAGTGAAAAAAAAACAAACAAAAAGGGATTCAAACTATACGCTAGCAGAATACTGCACCTTCCTTGATCACACCTGAAAAACACATGAAGGCAAAATACTGAAATGGAAAGTTACCTCAAGAAGTCAGACTCAGCATGCAGCAATACTACAAAAATTGAAACGTACATGAAAAATATCACAGATGCACATTTCCAAAAACTGACATATTCCAATTAATAAATCCTGAATAAAATAGTTTTTTCTACCTTTGTTGTCTGGTGACTTTGTTTTTCTGATCATGCTGGCTCAGTATCCGATAGTGCTGCTATCTGTCCTCTTAACTCCGTTTCCAGGGCTTCCTTTCCATTTATTTCTTTACTTTCCGCCTTTCTTCTTCATTTCTTGCCCTACATCCGTAAGTAAAAGCTGGGTCCTCCGCAGACTTGACTGTCCAGTGGATCCAGCTTCTGCCTATTTTCTATATCCATGTGCACTTTTTCTCCTCTCTTCCTTTTCCCTCACCTCATCTCCTTCCTCACTCTTTCCTCGCCTCCATCCATGTCCAGCATTTCTTCTCTCTCCTCCATTCACCCATGTCCAGCGACCCTCCTGTCCCCCCTGCCATCCATCTATGTCCAGCAACCCCCCCTGTCCCCTCTGCCATCCACCTATGTCCAGAAACCCCCTCCCATGCCATCTACCCATGTCCAGAAACCCCCCTCCCCTGCCATCCACCCATGTCCAGCGACCCTCCTGTGCCCCTGCCCTCAACCTATGTCCAGAAACCCCCTCCCCTGCCATCCACCCATGTCCAGTGACCCTCCTGTGCCCCCTGCCCTCCCCTGCCATCCATCTATGTCCAGAAACCCCCTCCTCTGCCATCCACCCATGTCCAGAAGCCCCCCTCCCCTGCCATCCACCCATGTCCAGTGACCCTCCTGTGCCCCCTGCCCTCAACCTATGTCCAGAAACCCCCTCCCCTGCCATCCACCCATGTCCAGCGACCCTCCTGTGCCCCCTGCCCTCAACCTATGTCCAGAAACCCCCTCCTCTGCCATCCACCCATGTCCAGCGACCCTCCTGTGCCCCCTGCCCTCAACCTATGTCCAGAAACCCCCTCCCCTGCCATCCACCCATGTCCAGCAACCCTCCTGTGCCCCCTGCCCTCAACCTATGTCCAGAAACCCCCTCCTCTGCCATCCACCCATGTCCAGCGACCCTCCTGTGCCCCCTGCCCTCAACCTATGTCCAGAAACCCCCTCCCCTGCCATCCACCCATGTCCAGCAACCCTCCTGTGCCCCTGCCCTCAACCTATGTCCAGAAACCCCGTCCTGTGCCCCCTGCCCTCCCCTGCCATCCACCTATTTCCAGAAACCCCCTCCCCTGCTATCCCCCCATGTCCAGCGACCCTTCTGTGCCCCCTGCCCTCCACCTATTTCCAGACCCCCCTCCCCTGCTATCCCCCCATGTCCAGCGACCCTCCTGTGCTTCCTGCCCTCCACCTATTTCCAGACCCCCCCTCCCCTGCTATCCCCCCATGTCCAGCGACTCTCCTCGTTCCCCTGATCCCCCTCCCTCCAGCCACCTCCCTCCCCGACCCGCCAAACGACCCTCGTCTACCACCTGACCCAGCATTTTTTAAAAAGCTACAAGCGGCAGACAGTGCCTCCTCGCGTCTGTGAAAGAAGAAAAGTCGCTTCGTCCATTGACCGGCCTTCCCTCATGTCCCGCCCTTGCAGAAGTTACATCAGAGGGCGGGACATGAGGGAAGGCCGGCCAATGGACGAAGCGACTTTTCTTCTTTCAAAGACGCGAGGAGGCACTGTCTGCCGCTTGTAGCTTTTTTAAAAATGCTGGGTCAGGTGAGGTGCCGGCGGGTCGGGTGGTAGATGAGGGTCGTTTGGCGGGTCGGGGAGGGGGGGCTCAGATGGCTGGAGGGAGGTGGAGCAGGGGAACGAGGACTGGAGAGTCGCGTCGGTGGACATGGAGGGCAGGCGAGCATTGGCGGTGGTAGGAGAGGCGAGGCAGACTTGAGGCGGGCCGCGCGGGGCCCCCTTAGGCGCGGGGCCCTATGCGGCCGCCTCAGTCGCCTCTGCCTAAGACCGGCCCTGCTTGTACACACATTTTATGAAATATGCCAATCCATTGCAGTGCCACTTCTGTTCTGCTCAACTAGGCCCACAGGAATGCCCATACATTTCTCATCAAAGTAGGTGCACAGGGGGTAATTCTCTACAGGTTGCCGAAATTTAGGTGCTGGGATAATGCGCGCAAAGGGCTAGATCCTGTATATGGCGCCTGAAAAATCCACGTGGAAAAAAATTATACCTAAGCATATTCTCTAAAGTACGCCTACATTTTATAGAATAGACTTAAATTTCTGCGCAGTATATAGAATACACTGAGCGGCTCGCCAAGCAAATAAATTTGGTCACATCCATCTAGGCCGCGTTTTACATGGTGTAAATCCCGATGCCTAAATTAGGTGCAGATCGGGTGTATTCTATAACTGCATATAGATTTTAGAAACGCACACTCCTCGACCATGGCCACGCCCCCTTTTCAATTATGTAACTTTGAGTTTAGACGCAGCACCTTACAGAATACACTTAGTGAGTTGTGCATGTAAATCTCAATGCCAATTAGTGCTTATAATTGCATGTTATCATCCAGTTAACAGCTCTGATTAGCTAGTTAACCAATTAAGGGCTCCTTTACTAAGCAGCGGGAAGCCCAGTGCGGGCTTACAACTCGCTATACAGGAAGTACTGCCAGGCTACTGCAGCAGCCCGGCAGTACTTCCCACCCCTAGCATGCCATCATTTCCAGCGCTTCAAAAATTTATTTAATTTTGTGGCACCGGAAGTGTACCCAGCGGTAATTGGACAGTGCCGTGCGCTACCGAGTTACCACCGGGTTAACGTGGGAGCCCTTACCGCCACCTCAATGAGTTGCGGTAAGGGCTCCCCCTGCCCCCCGAAATGGCTGCGCAGCAAGTGCTTTACTTGCCGCACGGCCATTTCCTGTAGGAAAGCGAGACTTCCCTTTTACCAGCCACGGTATAAGGGGGCCTCTGCGCGCGTGTAAAACACACGCTGATGCCAGCACCGGCCCCCTTTTTCTGCAGCTTGGTAAAAGGGGCCCTAAGTTATGTGCATTGTTATTTATTGTTTCGGTTTTCGCACGGATTTTTAGGTGCCATATTTAGAACCTGGGGGTCAGCGTAAATTCTATATCAACAACTGCATGTGTAATTACCATTGTAGAGTATTTGTGTACTCCTAACATATGTGCCTAACTTTAGGTGCAAGCAGAATTTACATTGATCTTTAGTTAAGAGAAGCCTTGACAGTCAGAGTCACACTGCAAATGTCCTTTAAGAAACTTCCCTGTAATCTTCAGTATAGATGGGGTTCATTTTTGTTGTTCTTTTTTTGGAGGGGGGGGGGATTCAGGGCAGAGGAGTTGGTTGGAGAAGACATTGCTTGGGTAGGGTGGAACAGTGGTTCTACTCAAAGAGATGGTCTCACTCTGCGAAGGTCAGATGTACTAAGCATTTTTCCTACAAACTCAAAAGTGAGAGAAAATCATTAATACGCTACAGGGTTAGAGGGTGATGGATTTGATATACACCCTTTCTGTGGCACAACCAAAGTGGTTTACATATATTTGCAGATGCTTTCTCTGTCCCTAGTAGGCTGAAAAATCTAATTTGTTTTTGTACTGGTGAAGAATTGTTGTAAGCCTGGAAATCTGTATTTTTTTTTTTTTAATAAAATGCGGCCTTTACTAATGGTGGTAACATAGGCTGATCTCCTTGTCTCTTGCCTCTCTGATGTGTCTCTCACTAGGATGAATATCTGGCTGATCTTTATCACTTCTCCACCAAGGAGAATGAACATGCCCATTACTTTATTAAGGTAAGTCTGGCCTGGTGGGTGGGGGAAGGGAACCTCTTTGTATGCTCCAGCAACCACCTGCAATGTCTAGCTAAGAAAGTAATTTATTTAATTTTAAATTTTCAAATTCTGAAACCCAAAATAGTGTCCCCAAGTTTGTAAGAAAATATGAATAAAGATGTTACCTAGGGTCCAGTTTTCAAGAAACCCACTGAGCAACAAAGATAATTGCTTACAGTGGAGGAATGGCCTAGTGGTTAGAGCACCGGTCTTGCAATCCAGAGGTGGCCAGTTCAAATCCCACTGCTGCTCCTTGTGATCTTGGGCAAGTCACTTAACCCTCCATTGCCTCAGGTAAGATTGTGAGCCCTCCTGGGACAGAAAAATATCCAGAGTACCTGAATGTAACTCACCTTGAGCTACTACTGAAAAAGGTGTGAGCAAAATCCAAATAAATAAATAAAATAGGGAAAGAAAGAACTAATACAAATTAAACAGGCAAACAAAAAAAAAAGGGCTACTTTTACCTATAATCAGAGTGACAACCAGCTACGATGCCAAAGGCAAGCTGGAAAAAAATGAGTTTTTAACAAACTTTGAATTTGAGAGAGGAAATTTCAGAACGCATAGGAGGGGGAAGGTTATTCCAAATTTTGGGGGCAACAAAATAAAAAGCAGAACTCCGGGTGGTTTCATAGTGGGCATTTCTAGGGGACAGTAACACCAAGAGGTGCCAGATGGCCTCCTGGCATCAGTTAGTCCCGACCTCGACCTTCAAACACCAGTCCAAAAACCTTTCTATAGTGACCTGCCTGATGCTCACCCAGCAACCTAGGGTTATATTAATACGCATCTTTATAAAATATTTAGGGTCCCAGTTGAAAACATATGGCTGGAATATGTCACTCACGCTGAATTTACATGACAACATTAGGATTTTGTTGGCTGTTTAAAATTTTTTCTGATAAATGATTAATTTGCTTGTATCTAGGACGTATCTAGGCCCATTGTAGCGAGTGTGAAATACTCAGTGGTAACAAAATTTAAAGGAAGTGCCTTTAAGTATATTTTCTTTGGGGATGTTTCACAGGATAATCATTCATCCCCTCCCTCAAATGAACTGCTCACTCATTACTAGCAGCACAGAGATCAAGTGTACCAAATGCACCCCTTAGAAATCAGGTAGCCTTACTCTAATACCATCTCACATATAAAAAGTGTCTTCACTCGTTTATAAGTTATTGGTTGGTCAAAATGAGAAGGTTCGGCTTCCGGTGACGTCACGAACCGCAATGGCGGTCTGAACGCGCAGCTCCCGAACACCAGCCCAAATACCAGCTAAAAAGAAGAACAATTAAAGCCCGAAACGGAAGGCGTGTAGTAGAGCAAACAGCGGAAGACACGCGCTCCTGAAGATGGCGAACTCGAAACCCAAAACGGCGGATTTAACTGCCTTCGCATATCGGGACCGCGAACACGTGGCGGACAGGCAGGCAGGTGATCAGCCGAGTCAAGTGGCCTCCCTAAGCCAGCGGCCTACAAGCGCACAGGGCGCACACGAAGAAACACAGGAAAACGAGCTGGCACCAGATAAATGGGAGCAGCTGAGTACATGGCTGTTGGATATTAAAAAGGACATTAAAGAGATGCGGCGTGATTTTGCGCAATTGAGCGCAGACCTAAGAGAGGAGATCAAAGAGCTGGGGAATCGAGTTAGTGAAACTGAAGTGGGCCTTGAGGAACAAGCGGATACGATAACGGGGATAGAGCAGCAAATGGTTGAGCAACAAGCAAACATGAGATTTCTCACGGACAAGGTGGAAGACCTTGAAAATAGAAGCCGGCGAGCTAATATCCGAGTACGGGGCCTACCGGAGCTACCAGAATTTATCAACTGTGAAAAAGCAGTGCAGGATATAGCGGCTCATCTGCTCTCTACCCCGGAGCATATAGTGGCACCCGAAACAATTAAACTAGAGCGTGCACACAGGGCATTGGGTCCGAGAAAGGCTAATGTGCCTAAAGACATTGTGGCTTGTTTCACAGAGTTCAAAATGAAAGAGGATGTCATGCGCCAAGCAAGGGTAGCTAGTCCCATAATATGGGAGACGTATCCCATTGAATTATTTCAAGATCTAGCGGCTACCACATTGAAAAGGAGAGGAGCGCTGCGTCCATTAACGGAAAAGCTCCGAGATGAAGGAATCAAATATAAATGGCAGCATCCTTTTGCCCTAGTGTTTTATAAAGAGGGAAAGCAACGACGAGTGGTCACGCCTGAGGAGGCCCAAGAGTTTTTGGGGCAGAACAAGGAGACAACAGCGATCACAGCACATCAAACTAATGGACCTCCGAAAAAGAGCAAGCAGAGATGGCAGAGAGTCTCACAGGGGCGAGGACGGCTGAGAAGACAAGCATCAGATCAACGGCTGGCGTCAGGGAAAGGCACATGACAACACATTGCACATTGGAATTAAATCTCTGCCCAGAGAGACAGGCCAAATTTTGAACCTGAAACAGCGGGAGCGGTGCCTGCAAACTACTAAGGGCCAAAGCGCCTAAATGGGCTGGTGTAGAAGATGAGAACGGAAGTCCACAATTTTTCTTAGCATGCCTTCAAAGAAGAAGGGGGCATGCTATTTCAGGTTATTGGGGAAAGAGGGAGGGGGGAGGGGGGATAGGGATAAGGGGAAATGGTGGTGGATATATAATGGTCTGATTGAATGGTATCGGGCGATAAAGTGTTTAAATGTGTAACATTCAATGTGAGGGGCCTTAACTCGCCTATGAAGCGCCAGCTAGCATTTAAAGAAATGATACGCTTGCGAGCAGATATAGTGCTTCTACAGGAGACGCACCTGAAAAAGTGTCACGAGCGGCTGGTGGGTCATAGGCGATACCCTACAATCTTATTTTCATCATGTATAGACAATTCTAAACAGAGAGGGGTATTAATAGCACTGTCGGATTCATTTTCCTGGCAGGTTCAACATACAGTAACTGATAAAGAAGGCAGATTCTTGCTGGTAAAAGTTTCATTATATAATACTCAGTACACCATTGTTAATATATATGCCTCGAATTCCGGGCAGAAACAGTTTATAGAAAAAGTGGAATTACAATTGCAAAAGCACCAACAAGGTCGACTCCTCCTGGGGGGAGACTTTAATGTCACGATTCATCCCCCGTTAGACAACTCTACAGGCCAAGCTGTATATGCTAAAATAGATAGGAAAGGATTGAAGAGTTTCTTGGCCAGATGGGGACTGACAGATTTATGGAGGGCAAAACATGGACAGGAAAGAGACTATACATACTATTCTGCTAAATATAGATCCTATTCTAGAATAGATGGCTGGATGGGAGATGTGGCAGTGGCTAATAACGTAAGTAAGATCAATATAGAGCCACGCACCTGGTCAGACCATACTCCGGTGGTACTAGAATTACATATAGGAATTAGACAGGTGGGCGAGCGATACTGGAGGTTAAATGAGGCAATCCTAATGGATACTAAAAATATCCCAGTGATAGAAAAATATATTGAGGAATATCTCAAATTTAACGATGTGGGGGAGATCCGCTCAGAATATTTATGGGAAGGTCTGAAAGCGGTCCTTAGAGGACAATTAATAGCATTAGGAGCACACATAACCAAAACAAGAATGGAACAAGAAGAGAGTATTAGGACAGAATTAGCAAAGCTAGAACAAGCACACAAAAAGAACCCCACAGACACTAGGGGACAGACAAAATTAAACGAGCTGAGAAATAAACTTCAGGAGTTACAGCTGGCAGAAGTGGCCGCTAAACTACAAAAGACACAACAAGAACACTTTGAGCTTGGGAATAAGGCGGGTAGACTGCTAGCTTGTAAATTGAAAAAGCTAGCACAACGTAATCATATAGGGGGCATACAAACAGCGGATGGGAATTTTGTCACACAGATGGAACAGATTCAAGAGGAGTTTTTGAATTACTATACAAATTTATATGAACCAGAACAAGTCCCAGAGGTAGATGAAATAGAGCAGTATTTACAAGAGGCGGATCTCCCGCGGGTGGAAAGAGGAGGAACCGAGCGGATGTCAGCACCCATCTCACTAGAGGAGATAATGTGGGCAATAACAGATATGGCAAATGGTAAAGCACCGGGGCCAGATGGATTCCCCACTAGGTTCTACAAGGTGTATAGTAAACATCTGGCCCCGGTCCTATTGAAAGTGTTTAATGATTTATCAGAGTCGCAGGAATTACCCTATACATGGAGATTAGCAGCAATAACTTTACTATTGAAGCCGGGGAAAAATCCCCGGCTTTGTAGCTCCTACAGGCCAATCTCGCTTTTGAATGTGGATTACAAGATATTTGCAAAGATACTGGCCTGCAGACTACAAAAACAGATTCCAGGTATAGTTCATGAGGATCAGGCGGGATTTATAGCGGGGCGACAGACGTTTGACAATACCAGATGTCTGATGCACATTATCCAGCAGGTGAGAGACGACCAGACCCCAGCAGTACTGCTATCAATCGATGCAGAAAAAGCATTTGATAGAGTGGACTGGTCGTTTCTGTTCCAAGTATTGCAGTGGGTAGGGATAGAGGGGAAGTTTCTGAGCTGGTTACAGTTACTATATCAAGGTCCACTGGCAACTTTAAAAATTAATGGGTCTTATACAAGAACATTTAAGCTACAACGTGGGACCAGACAGGGATGTGCGATATCTCCACTTCTTTTCGCTTTGTCCCTGGAGCCGCTAGCCTGCATGCTTCGGAAGGATGGGGAGGTGAAGGGAGTGGTGAGAGGATGGAGAGAACACAAACTTATGCTGTTTGCCGATGATATATTGCTCACAATTGTGAAACCAGAAACTTCTATAAAAAGGGTAATAGAACATCTCACGCACTATGGGAAATTATCAGGGTTTAAGCCGAACTTGGAAAAATCCACCTTTTTGAATCTCACAGTGCCTCCCAAAGAATTAGAGGTTCTTAGGACTGAGTTTCCCTTTGTATGGGCGAAAAAGGCTATTAAATATTTGGGCATACAGATAACCCCACAAATAGAGGGGCTATATGCAGCTAACTTCCCCAAGAAAGCAGAAGAACTTTTTCAGGAGTTAGACAGATGGGAAGGACTTAATATATCTTGGCAGGGGCGCATACATGCTATCAAAATGATGTTGCTTCCGAAAATGCTGTACTTATTTATGGCAATTCCGATCCCAATTCCCGTAAGCTTTTTTACAAAGCTAAATCGCAAAATGTTTGCATATATCTGGAGGAAACGCCCACCACGAGTAAGGAGATCTATGATGTTTCAAACATGGGAGAGAGGAGGTATGGGAGTCCCTAACTTCTACCTATATTACCAAGCAGCCCAGATTCGGGTCTTGGCAGAGTGGTCGCCGGGGGCATCCAAGAAATGGCTTCATTGGGAAAGAGCATGGTTGGGCAGGCGAGAAATAGAAGATATTTTATGGATACCAAAAGAGGAATTAGTGCCCACAATAAGAGCAATGCCTATGGGATTGAGACATCCTTTATGGACATGGTATCAATTGAGGAGACGTTTATTTCCGGAAAGAGTGTATTATCGGCAAACAGCAATACGTTGGGCAAAAGGGTTTTCATTGGGGAGATCGGAGAAGATTTTTGACAAATGGGCCCAAGCAGGGTTGCGCACACTAGGGCAAACATGGAAAGATGGAGAAATGATTGGTTTTGCAGACCTTCAGGAGGAATATGGTCTGATAGAGAGAGATCTTACCTATTATTGCAATCTGCGTAACTTCCTTAAGAAGAAAGCGCAGGATGAATTAGACCTAGCTGAAACAGATCTAGAACTTGCGATCATTAGAGGAGGAGGCAAAGGAGGGATAACACGTATATACCTGGCTTTGCTGGGACAGACTGATCCTCAGGTACTATATCAAAAGAGATGGGAAGAGATATTACAGACTACCTATTCCACAATGGTTTGGAAAGGTAATTATAAATATTTGCTTAAGTCATCCATAGCACAAACGGTGAATGAAAATGGTTTTAAGATGTTTTATGGGTGGTACTACACACCAGACCGACTACAAAAAATGTTTCCAGAAACATCAGGTCAATGTTGGCGGGAATGTGGCCATAGAGGCACATTCTTTCACATATGGTGGTCTTGTGAGAAAATAAAAGAATACTGGAAAGAGATATTGCAGCTGGTTGATACAGTTATACAAAGGCAATGCCCATGGAGGGCAGAACACTGCCTTCTGCATTTTAAACCAGCTGGGATATCTGGCTGGCAACACAGACTGGCGACTCAATATTTTGTGGCAGCAAGGCTTGGAATAGCCCGGGCATGGAAGCAACTGCAACCACCAACATTACAAATAGCAACTGGGAGAGTTGAATACTTATACCAAATGTCAAAGCTGACAGCCATGCGAAGAGGCTCCATGCGGATTTTCAACAAAATATGGACACTTTATGAACAGTATAAAGAACAATCAAACACACCACTGGGTTAGGGAGGGAGGGGAGGGAAGGTTAAAGTTAGAGTTAAATAAGCTTGATGTAAAAGAAATATGTTGCTGAACAGCCGATTGTTGGCTATTTTGTATTTGAGCAATCTTTAATAAAAAATATATACATTAAAAAAAAAAAAAAAATGAGAAGGTTGTAAATGACTCGATCAAAATAAACCCTAGGGGAATGCTGGTAAGGGGGCAGCATCGTAATCATTTGCACAGGGCAACAAAATGGGTAGCACCAGCCCTGTCCTTAACCCATGGCTACTGATTTGGAGGGACAGCTTGACTGAGGCAGTATCTTGATGCCATACCGCTTCCACTTTATGCTGATGGACCTGATGGTATGCCAAGAGATATTCAAATACATTGAAATATTCTTATAGCCTTCCTCCAATCTGTACTTTTGAATAACTCTATTCCAGAGCTCTTTCAGCAGCTGTGTTTGGCATGTTTAGACCTTTGCTTCAGTTTTATTTAATTGAACAGTAAAGGCTTGGCTCTTCATTAAAAAGTGCTGCTGTTAAGGCACCTGTTGGAAGTGGAGCTAATTTGGATTTGGTATGACAAAATATATGGAGACTTATGCAATTAAGCCTTTTGGTTTATTATTGAATATTTCTGTAATTATTCTTTCACATTGAATATGTTGTGTAGATTAGTGAAATAAACTCCTGCTTTAATGCTCTTTGAAACGTATTCTTCAGTGTACAAGGGTGTTTTGATGTTGCACTGTTTCTTTATATTTTGCACAGAAGAGGAGGAAATGAATTTCTTTCTATTTCTTCAGTGTTATACTGCACGCAGAGGCTGACTTCTTGTGGTTTCTAGATCAATTTTTGCCTGTCTGTTTATAGATAGATAGATATAGATAGATATTTTTAGATTGTGGTCTCTGATTCTGTATTTGGTGAGGATCTGTCTCACAGCTCATTGCAGAAACAGTCCTTGGCTAGAGGCCATGTTCAGAGCTGCTTCTGGATTCCTAAATCTGGCCACTAGTTTTACTCTTTAAGCAATGACCATGACTCCCCTCCCCAAAAAAGATTGTGAAGGGAGTCAAAGCCCATAATAAGTTAAATATAGCCCAACTGTTTTACTTAGTTCCAGGAGGGAGATTTTAGGCAAGTCCTGGATTTCAGGCAATCATATCTTGATGGATTATAGGACTTGCAGAGCTGATCACAGTGTGTAGAATCCGGGATTATAAATACATACTGTTTGGGATGTAAATTCAAAAGCAGAACTGGCCAAACTGTCTCCCTTTTGGGACTGGGTAACCTGGTAGATCAGCTCTCTCTGTTCTGTATGTGTGACTGAGGTGAGGTATTCTGCTAGTACAGTGTTTCTCAACCCAGTCCCTGGGCACACCCAGCCAAGTTGGGCTTTCAGGATATACACAATGAATATGCATGAGATAGAGTTGCATTCACTTCTTCCTTGGTGTGCAGATCTCTCATGCATATAAATTGTGGATATCCTGAAAACTTGGCTGGCTGTGTGTGCCCTGTGGACTACATTAAGAAGTACAGTACCAGTAGGTAGGTTTCAAAATCATCTTTGAAAAATTAGCTTCTCTGTGAAGAGGTAGGTGCCTTGTTTCGTGTGGAGCAAATCTTTTTGACATATGAATACACCAATGTGATACAGCTTTGTTCAGAGGCGTAATATATTCAGCTGTTCCCTCTCTGTAACCAAAGAAATATTCCCTTTCCTGCTTGTCATTATCATCACCACTACCCAAACTGTCTCTCTAACTAAGCTTCTCTTTTTCTCACTCACCCCCTTCCAGCTTCTAGAGATCCAGGCAGACTTCCACAGGAAGTCTTTGACCTCCCTGGATCATGTGCTGCTGGAGTTACGAGACAGTCGTCATGGCCCGACAGGTAACCTTATAACGGCTTAAAGGTCTGGTGAGAAAGTGCATCATTAATTAAAAAAAAAAACAGTGCAGCAGCTCCACTCAGAACATTGCGGAGGTAATTAAAACATAAGCGTTGCTATACTGGGACAGACTGAAGGTCCATCAAGTCTAGTATCCTGTTTCTCAATGGTGGCCAATCCAGGTTGCAAGTACCTGGCAAGGTCCCAGAACAGTAAAACAGACTTTATACTGCTTATCCTAGAAATAAGAAGTGGATTTTCCCAAGTTCATCTTAATAATGATTTATGGACTTTTCTTTTAGGAAGTTTTCTAAACGTTTTTAAACCCTGCTAACCTAACTCTCTTTTACCACATTCTCTGGCAATGAATTCTAGAGTTTAATTACACGTTGCGTGAAGAAATATTTTCTCTGGTTTGTTTTAAATTTTACTACTTAGTAGCTTCATTGCATGCTCCCTAGTCATAATAATATTGGAAATCGTAAACAAGTGATTCATGACTACCCATTCCACTCCACTCAGTATTTTATAGACCTCTATCATATCTCCCCTCAACCGTCTCCTCTCCAAGCTGAAGAGCCATAGTTACTTTAGCCTTTCCTCATAGGGAGGCTAAAGGGTGGGGGGGGGGGGAGTAAAGTAGTGCTCACTTTGGAGTATTTTAATCATTTTTGCATTGATGTGGCAACATTCAGTTATAAATGACCCTTTTCAGAATACCTTTGAAAAGTAGGTCAGAACGGTAGCTGCTACTACTACTTATCATTTCTATAGCACTACTAAAGGTATTCAGTGCTATACACTTGGAACATGTAAGAGACAGTCCCTGCTCGACAGAGCTTACAATGTAATCAAGACAGACAAACAGGACAAATAAAGGATAAGGGAATTACTTATGGTGGGAATGATAAAACAGACATGGGTACTATACAAGTGAATAGGGGTTAGGAGTTAAAAGCAGCTTCAAAAAGGTGAGCTTTTAGCCTAGATTTGAAGACGGCCAGATATAGAGTTTGGCGTACTGGCTTAGGAAGTCTATTCCAGGCATATGGTGCAACCCAGCAAGATAAAAAGAACAAAGTCTGGAGTTAGCAGTAGAGGAGAAGGGTACAGATGAGAGATTTACCTGATGGAAGGAATTCCTGGGGAGGAGTGTAGGGAGAGATGAGTGGAGAGGTACTGAGGAGCTGCAGAGTGAATGCACTTGTAAGTCAGTAAGAGGAGTTTGAACTGCATGTGGAAACGGATAGAGCCAATGACGTGACTTAATACGAGCATAGTGGTACTGATGGAACATAAGTCATGGAGCAGAATTTTGAACAGATTGAAGGGGAAAGAGATGGCTTAGTGGGAGACCTGTGAGAAGCAAGTTGCAGTAGTCTAAGGGAGAGGTAATAAGTGTGGATAAGGGTTTTGGTAGTGTGCGCAGAAAGAAAGAAGGATGAATTTTGGTGGTGATACAGAGAAATAAATGACAGTTTTAGCAGTCTGTTGGATATGTGCAGAGAAAAAGAGAGAGGAGTCAAAGATGACCCCAAGGTTACAAGCTGATGAGACAGGGAGGATGAGAGTGTTATCCACAGAGATAGAGAATGGGGGAAGAGGAGAGGTGTGTTTAGAGGGAATGATAAGCTCAGTCTTGTTCACAAATGTTTAGTGTGTTATGGAAACTAAGAAACATTAGAGGTTACTTCCCTATTGATGTTTTTGTATGTTGGTTCAAACTGTGGGTGTCTTTTACTAAAGCTTAGCTCAAGTTATCTGCAGCAGGGCCCATAGGAATAAAATGGGCCCTGCTGTAGATAACTCGAGCTAAACTTTAGTAAAAGAACCCCTTTGGTATTAGCTGATGCAGATTATTGTAATGGAGTATATGTAGGCTGTAGGGAGCAAGTTCTGAAGAAAGTACAAATAACGCAAAATTCAGCCACTACTTATTGATCGGATCCAGATCAATAAAACTCTTGAGTTGATGCCCCCTCTCTTGAAGACTGCTTGTGCTTCTTTTGGTTTGTAGATCAATTGTTTGTTTAAAAAAAAAATTACTATAAGCCACACTGAACCAACACATGCTGGAAAGTGCGGGATATAAATGTTGAAATAAATACTGACTAGTTGAGAAGTACATGCCATGATATGATGGTGCGTACTTTGCTGGCACTAGGTGGAGTATACAGAGTGTGGGCAGTGCATGTAGATGGCAAAATGCTATAATTTATATGTGCTCATGACAAATATTAGCACAGACATTTACATCTGCTCTAGGGCTGGTGTAAACATCTGCCCCTGCCACTTATGCAAGTATTTTATAAAGCAAGAGAATGTGGTAAAAGCAGTTAGCTTAGCAGGGTTTAAAAAAGGTTTGGCTATCTTCCTAAAAGAAAAGTCCATAAGCCATTATTAAAATGGACTTGGGAAAATCCACTGCTTTTTTCTAGGATAAGCAGCATAAAATATATTGTACTATTTTGGGATCTTGCCAGGTACCTATGACCTGGATTGACCAGGATACTGGGCTTGATGGTCCTTTGGTATGGCAACACTTATGTACTTATATGTAGGCACTTTCTCTCACTTATTTTCTGCATTCCTTTCTTATTTTATCTTGTCTTTCTCAGTCTCCTCTCTCACACCCATTCTCTGCCTCCTTGTTTCTTTGAACCTCCCCTCCCTTTCTCTTTCCTCTCTTCTCTTTCCCTATTCTGCTGGGCCTATGCTAGGGTTTTACAAACTTGTCCTAGTGATTGTACAGCTGGTCAGGTTTTCAGGATATCTGTCACAACTGTGCTTGAGAAACGTTTGCATACACAGGATCTCTCAAAACTTGCATACCTTTCACATGTCCCCTCTGCAGTCTTGGGCTGGCACTGTGAGTATTATAACTATGTCATATGAACGTTCTACTGTGCTGCCATTTATTTTTTGCTGACATTGTGTTCTTTGAATATTCTACTGTTTTAATGTGTACCTTACTGACACTTACCATATTATTTCTACTAGTAGGATTTAATTTGCCTAAGTGTGAATTATGCTGACATTTGGTAATTTTATTGTTATGTGGTTACAAAAAGTAAGTTGTCTGCGTCAAGCTATACCTGCCTTGGGCGAATGTCTTCATAAAGGCAGTTGATAAATCCTATATAAATTAAAAATAAGCATCATATCTTATTTCCCAGATCCTTCCCCCACAGATGCCTTGCCTGGGGGAGTCTATGGAGAGGACCTGGAGACGCATTTGGAGAACTTCAAACGAGAGATTGCTCTTCCCATTGAAGCATGTGTCATGATGCTCCTGGCGAAGGGTATGAAGGAGGAGGCAAGTGCTCCAGAATCCATCGAATAGTCACCCTCTGCAAAAATATCACTTAACTTCTGAAGGGCAAATCTATCATTTGGCTTCCGCATTTGCACGCCCCTTGTGTGCATAATGGTATAGAATATTAGCACGTGTGTAAATGCACAATTGCCCGTGAAAGGGCCACTGTAACAGTATTACATAAGTGGGTTAGCACATAAGTACAAGAGGCGTATACTAAATGGGCGGGGCATGGACAGGGCTCCTAATTATGTGTGTAACTTACAGAATACTGGCAGTTACATGCCACCTGCCACATTTTCGCAGTTACGCCCGGTCTATGGCTAGTGCACCTGTGGGTGTGTAAATGTGAGATGTTCTGATACTGGGTTACGTTGGTATTCTAAAACAGATTCTGGGCATGTGGATGTGGTGTTAGAACTGGCTCTCACTTTGCAGCATTGGGATGCCTAAACAGGGGTGCCCACTTAAGCGGCCCCTTAGTGCATATACTACATGTTTTCTGCCTCTTGTAAAAAAGACAGTCCCCCCGATATTCAAAACTATTTAATCAGCCAGGAACAGCACCCGGCCAGTTAAATAGCATTTAAGCGCCTAACCATGGATATTCAGTGGGAGATAACTGGTTATCTCCCACCGAATATCCCAGTAAGCAGCAACATAGCCGGTTAGGTACAGATATTCTGCGCCAAACCAGCTATGCTGAGTGGTTGAAATAGGTCGCTTAAATAGCAGGCCTATCTTTGACTGCTAAAAGGTTAACCGGTTAACACTGAATATCGTCATAGCTGGTTAACGTTTTAGCAGCGAAAATAAACTCAGATATTCAATGCAGGTCACCGGCTATGGTCGGACATAGAAGGTTTAATGCCGTTAGCAGACAGCAAATGTGCTGCCAGCTGAATATTGGGCCCAGTGTTCTGAATAACATAACATAATTTCAGATTTATAATCTGTTATACCTCTCAGTTCTTAGCGGAGTACAATGCCAAGAAGCTGAAAATTACCAGGAATTACAAACAACACAAAATAATAATATAGTCATAAAACTAATACAGCCATCTCTGTTCTACCCCGCTCAAATAATATCAATTTATGCTGCCCAATATATATTGTTGAAAGAGGAATGTTTCCGTACAAACATTTTATAATTCTATAAAGAAGCTAAAAAGGGAAATATCTCCTTACCAAATTTTGCTTCCTGAAAGGCCAATAGTTTCTCAAACAATTTTAATCTCTCTATATCTCTAGAAGTTGCAGAGAGGAAAACAATTGGCTTCCTGCACGATTTAGAATTAATGAACAAAAACTGATCGTATCAATAGTGAGGATATATTCCATTTAAGATTTAAATAGACAGCATGCCAATTTGAATTGGATCCTTGCCTCTTCTGGAAACCAATGTAATTTAATATAAAACTGAGAGACTGTCATGCCTTTTTAATGAAAAAATAAGTCTTAATGCCATGTTTCGAATAGACTGATGCTTTTTCAACATTTATTTACGGCATCCTAAATAGACTATATTACAATATTCTAGTTGACTTAACAATAAAGCTTGCATCATTATTTCATCTTTCTATGCTTCTGGGTTCAGGGAATGGAACTTGATACTGCCTTTCTGTGGTTTTTGCAACTACATTCAAAGTCAGTTTACATATTATATACAGGTACATCTTTGTACCTGGGGCAAAGGAGGGTTAGGTGTCTTGCCCAAAGTCACAAGGAGCTGCAGTGGGAATCAAACCCAGTTTGCCAGTATCAAAGTCTACTACACTAACCACTAGGCTACTCCTCTACTCGTAAGCTTGTTCTACTTACCTTCTACATCTCCATAACACCTTTAGAATTTCCAGCAGGTGCAGTCTTTAACATTCTGCATCTTTCCAGCGTCCCCAATGCTATTTGAATAGAGCACATCACCTCATATCTCCTGAGTCTCCAGCAAAAGCAACAGTTCACTGCTGTCCCCAGCAAAAGTCCCACAAAATCTTCTGCACTCTTCTGAAGTGCCTGAGAGGACATGTCACCAGACTTTGTGATAGTTTACGATTCATGCTGTAAATATGGGACATACAAGGAAAAGTACCTGACTGTGTGCCTACAGTTCTGGCTTGTTATCTTGGGCAGTTGCAGCTGGTGTAAACTTTTCCTGTCGAAGGGAGCAGGAGGTGGCAGCACTTGAGTGCAGGCCTGTGTTTGAAATCCCTGTGCCCCACAGCTTTAAAGTGCTCTTCTCCTGCCATGTGAGCATTGTACCACTGCCACACCCCAGATTCTGTTGCCCTTGGTAGATGCCTAGTCCACCTAGTGGCAGAGCCGGCCCTGCCACCAAAATTCAAGGTGTGAGCTGCTCACCGCTGTTAAAAAGACAACACTTACCTACAGCCAGGATCCTCACAATGCCACCACTCTTGAGGTACTCGACCATATTCCGAGTTTGCAGACTTTATGCTGGTTTGCATTACTTAATTTAAAGTGTTAACCTCTTCAGAGCCATTCTCAGTGTGAAACATAGCTTCCTCTGAGGTGGAGCAAGCAGGTTTAACAAAATCAGCCTTTCCTTAAAATCTGCTCCTGTCACACTGTTTCTTGGGCATTTTCTTGGTTTTGAGGCGACCAGAGCTCAATGCAGTGTTATGTGTGGACTTGAACAGGTCCTTTGCATGTAGGAAGTACTTTCCATTGACAAACTGGGGTGATCCAACTTGCTAATGTTAAGTTATAACCTCTATCCCCTGGAAGGATGAGGCTAATGGTGACTCAGCTGGGAATTGGCATAAGTATTGTGGTATGGCTATTTCATTTTTGTTTTCTGTCTAATAGGGGCTCTTCCGATTGGCCGCAGGAGCCTCCATCCTAAGGAAGTTGAAATACAGTCTTGCCAGTGGGTCCAGCAACATAGATGAGTTCTACTTGGAACCCCATGCCGTGGCAGGTACACTCTACTCTGTTACAAACACAAGCCTGTTGGGCCGCACAGCATCTGTGCTGACAGTAGGAGGTGCTGTCCTTCACTGCCAATGAGAACCAGACTTGCTCTTTGAGCTACATTACACTTGATCCATGTGGTTGCATGTCTGGCTCCCAATAGTAGAGGGGAAAAGGATGTGGTCTGAGGCATCACTGTGGGGTGGGGTGAAAGGTAGGTATTTAGAGGTTTGGTAAGATGGGAAGAAGGAATCGCTGCTGGGTGTTAGGAAAGACAGGTGATACTGAATGCAGATTGGTGGTTAGAAAAGGGATGGAGTGCTTGCTTCGGCAGCACATATACTAAAATTGGAACGATACAGAGAAGATTAGCATGGCCCCTGTGCAAGGATGACACGCAAATTCGTGAAGCGTTCCATATTAAAAAAAAAAAAGAAAAGGGATGGATTCTGGTGCATCGTATCTCTTTGAAGCTGTTATAAACACTTTGCACAGTGTTTATAGCAGCTTTTATCTTATACTAAGCTGACTCATATGAGCGGGTAAGTTTTTGTTTCCTTTTTCTTTATAGGTTTTCTTGCTTTGAGTTTGCTTTATGTTTTTTTTTTTTAATTTGAAACAAATTCTATTGTTGATTAGAATAGACCAATCGCAATGACACACAGTAGGGATATTAATACAAAAAGAACAATGTCGCGTAACTGTGCTACCATCCACTCTGACAACAAAAGCACTATTTTTAAGTAAACTAAGAAACCCATCATTTGTCCCCCCCCCCCCCAACCCCCTCCCTACTCACGATTGCCAATACCACCAAAAACCTAAACGAGCCAAATGGAAAACTGCAGAGGGCCTGGACTCTTTTGACCCTGCTGCATCCAAAAACTCAGGAGATCTGGAACTGCCTCCCCCACCCCACCCCCTTAGAAGAAAAAGGAAAATAAAAACCATCAACTGCCTCAGAGTTTGATTTATGTCCAAAGGTTTTTATTGACAACAGTAAAATACAACCAAGAAACCACAAATAGGCCAGGTACATTACAATCGTTATCCATTTTCATTATAAATTCTATATTCCTTCCTCCCCTTAACGATCAACCAGCCTTAGGCTCCAGTTATAATGAAGATTCTTAACTCCTCCGATGATATGTAACTGAAGCAGTATAAGAATGTGAATCCCAAATACCTTCCTCCCCCCTTATCCTAACTCAGTATAGCACCGACTAAGAAGTCTGAGTGTCTGGGTTCTTATGACTTCCAGATTCCCTTAAGGAGTGTGATTTATTTGGAAGAATTTTTATTGATTTTGCAGAGTGTTGTGATATTTTGTATTAATATTGACCCCTGATACAGGTGTGAAGCAGAAATATGGCCATTGTTGAGTTTTTATTATTGGTACTCAAAAATTCTCCATTTGGAATTTGGTATCACTTGTTTTTTGGCAACTCTATACATGGTGTGTGAACTTTTGCATTATGGAGGTTGTCTCCTCTTTTATCTTTTTCCCCTCACCCCAAATTCTTCAAAAAAACAACAAAATTAATTTTCTAGGTTCAGAATCAACTTGTGCTAAGCTATTATGCCACAGAATTCCTGAAAGTTTGTTGCAGAATTTTCCAACGCTTGGTCATGGGAGTCTACTCTTGCACTGCCACAGGATAGCAAAGCTCTGGCTTAGCAAGAGATGCTTTATCCTCTTTCCCCAATTGCAGTTGTGATCTCCCACCACTAGAGGGAGGTCATCACAATCCCATCAATATTATCCAAGATTTATAGCACAGGACAATTATACTATTTGTGCACATTAGGCATGCCATGAAGATATTCTCTTGGGATTCATCTGGTGATAACACAGCTGTCTGTAACAGCAAATGGTTATACAGTTTCGTGGTTTTGTCTCTTATGGGAATGTGTCTTTCTGCTTCTCTTCCAGGGGCACTGAAGTCTTACCTTAGAGAATTACCGCAACCTCTGATGACCTATGAACTTTATGATGATTGGTTTAAAGCAGCCAAGTAAGACCAAAGAATGGCTAATAAACTGTGTGTGACTCCTCATTCAATGTTTAAATATATTTACCCCTGGATTCTATATAGCACGCCTAGAGATCTGTGCCGAAATCCAAACGTGTTCTGTAACAACGCGCATAACTTAATTGAGTTAACATGCTAATCAGAATTGATAACAGCTCTTAAGCAATAATGAACACTAATTGGCAATAATCAGAATTTACGCTTATAACTCGCTAGGCATATTCTGTAACGCAGTGCGCCTAACTTCTAACATGTGCAGCCAAAAAGGGGCATGGTTATGGGTGGAAAAATGGGCGTTTTCGTGGGTGTTCCAAAATTTATGCATGTAGTTATAGAATATGGCCCAGTGCGTCTAAATCTATGCACCGGATTTTCGTTGGTGTAAATGGAGGTGCATAATTTTAGGCGCCAAGATATCAACTAAACATATTCTATATACTGCACCAAAATCTTGGTGCCACTTATAGAATATGCTTAGGCGGAAATGTTTTGTGTGTGGTTTTTTTTAGGCGCCTTATATAGAATCTGGCCCTTAAGGGTTAACTTTATAAAGGAGGGTTTCCTTGTGTAAGGCCAGTTTTCAGCATGTGGATTAGGCCCATAAGTGTGCTGCTAGACAGCATGTACGTACATGTGTGCCACATGTAGGCATTCCAGGGGGTAGAGTTTGGGTCGAGCTGGGGCAGAAATGGTGATAGATGAGCATATGTGATTTCATCACAGGTTTACGCCATCTTCAGCTGTGAGTCTGTGTGTTCTTGGAGCCAAATCTGGGAGTCTGTTTTATGTTTCAACAATTTTTATTGATGACATTCAAATAAAGTATACTCAACAGTTTAGGTGCCCAGTGTAGAACTAACAAAATAGACAAAATGTAAATCAGACAATCAAAACCATCATTAACCTTTTTTGTTTAACATTAGCCCCCCCCAACCCATCTCTCCCCTTTAACCTAGTGCTTTTACTTATATAAATTTGTGAGTTCAAGAAGATGTGACCAACAATCCATCATGAACATGAAAGTTGTATGAGCTATTGAGAGTCTATTTTAATAAAGGTGCTTAGGTGGCTATGTTGGCTTTGTCAGGGGCAGCGGAATGCCTTTTTGATTAGTGGGCAAAGCTCAGCTCACAACCCCACCCATGCTCCGTCCCTGCTCCAGCATCTCCCCTTACTTACCATCCCATAGTTGCCCCCTCCCACAGCATCCAGCATCCTTCTCTACCTTTGAAACCTCCAGCATGGTGCTCAGCATTTCTCTCCTTCCCTCTCCCATGGGCTCCAGCATTTCTCTACACCTCTCCGCCCCCTGCAACTTGTTTAGTGCCTTGTTTCCCTTCCCCATGGTGGCGATACTCTGCTCAGCCTAGTGGTTAGTGCAGTGGACTTGGATCCTGGGGAACTGAGCTCAATTCCCACTGCAGCTCCTTTTGACTCTGGGCAAGTCACTTAACCCTCCATTACTCCTGGTACAAAATAAGTACCTGAATATACTATGTAAACCGCTTTAAATGTAGTTGCAAAAACCTCAGAAAGGCAGTATATCAAGTCCCATTTCCCTTCCCTTTCCCTACTAATAGCATAGAGGCCAGTGGGTGTGGGGCCTCAAGCATCTGTCCATGCTGATGTCCTGCCTGCTTCCTCCCCCTACAACTTCCTATTTCAGAGGGGGTAGAAGCTGGCAGGTCTTGGGCATGCATAGATGCTGAAGGCCCAGTGCCTGCCAGTCTCAGTGCCAGTTGGAATATCACTGCCCTGGAGGAGGGAGGTAAGGTAATAAACTAGTTGCTGGGGAGGGGGAGAGGGGAGGGCAGAAAAGGAGGAGATGAGTCCCTCCTCAGAACTGAGGTTGACATGACCAAAATTTTCCATTACATTACATTGTGAGAACTTCTTACATTCTTGCCATAGGCGCCCCGTATAAGAGGCTTGGGGAGGCTAAGCCTCCCCAGCCCAATCGTGGACTTCCCTTGACTGCTCTTTAAAAGAGATGGCGCCTAAGCGCCAAAATGCTGCATTGACCGGCGGTCTCTGCCTCTTCCCTCCTCCCGTGCGAGTCTTGCACCTCCCCCCCCCCCCCCCCCGCTCTCACCCATCCATCTGTGTCGTCACTCCGTCTCTGGCCTAAGGCGTTCTCCCGCCGGCGAATCGGCGACGGTGATGCACATAGCCAGCCTTAATCTGCCTGCGTCAGAGCGTCTCCCTCAAACGCGTCCCGCCTCTGCGTAAGACAGGAAGTTGAATTAGAGGAGGCGGGACGCATCTGAGGGAGACGCTCTGACGCAGGCAGATTAAGGCTGGCTATGTGCATCGCCGTCACTGATTCGCCGGCGTCGGAGGGAGAACGCCTCAGGCTTTAATAACGAGCGAAACATACTGGGCAAGGACTGGAGGAAAGTGGAAATGGGAGATCAGAGTGAGACATTCTGGATACAGAGGAAGGTGGGAGGAAAGATTGGGAAAAAGGAAGAAGGAAATGGAGATTGGAGGAGCATGCTGGATATTGTGGAAGGGGAGTTTGAGGGCATGCTGTGCACAGAGGAATGGGGGGGGGAGAGATTGGGGAACATTCTGGGCATGGACAGTGGAAGGGGAGATTGTGGGACATGCTGGGCATGGAGAAATGTGAGAAAGGAAATGTGGGGTTCATGCTGGGCATGGAGGAGGGTAGAAAAAGGGCGATTAGGGTGACATGCTGGGCACAGAGGAGTGAAGGTGGGAGGAAAGATCAGGCGGTGGTGCTGGAGAGGAGGGAAGGTGGAAAGAGAAATCAGGGAGATGCTGGTTAGGAAGAAAGGTGGAAGAGAAAACCAGGAAGAGATGCTGGGCAAGAAGGAAGGGAAGAAAGGAGAGATGCTTGGCATCAATGGAAAGGAAAGAGGAGAGAGGGGAGATGTTAGAAATGGGTGGAGAAAGAGATGCAGAGCTAGATAGAAGCAGTAAAAAGAGGGAGCTGGAAGACTGGAGGATGAGAAAGAGGGATAAAGTTTGAGAGGCAAAAAATGTATTGGGGGAAGATGAGCATGAAAAAAATCAATGTCTGAGTGGAAGAAATTGAGAAAATATAACATGGCAAATGAACAGGAGGCCCTGGACAGTGATCTAAGGGATACAGAGAGAGAATGAGACTACTATGCTTAGAAAAATAGCATTACCAGGCATAAAGGTAGAAAAATAATTTTATTTTCCTTTTATTGATTGAAATTTGTCAGCTTTGGGAATTAAAATCTGCTATCTGTATATTTTGCACTGTACATAAGGAAGGTTGCTAGACATGGGTGGATGGAGGGGAGAGGAGGGTTGCTGGACATGGATGGAGGGGAGGGAAGAGTGAGGAAGGAGATGAGATGAGGGAAAAGGAAGAGAGAAAAACTGCACATGGAGGAAGAAAATAGGCAGAAGCTGGATCCACTGGACAGTCAAGTCTGTGGAGGACCCAGCTTTTACTTACGGATGTAGGGCAAGAAATGAAGAAGAAAGGCGGAAAGTAAAGAAATAAATGGAAAGGAAGCCCTAGAAACGGAGTTAAGAGGACAGATAGCAGCAGAATTGGATACTGGGCCAGCATGATCAGAAAAACAAAGTCACCAGACAACAAAGGTAAAAAAGATCATTTTATTTTCATTATAGTGTTTGGAATATGTCCACTTTGAGAATTAGGTGCTCAACATTAAAGTTTATATTTATTTATTTACTTATTTATGGCATTTTATCCCACATTAAACATGAATTAGGGTGTTTTGTGGCTCTACATGAGAATTGTGATATGATCCCTTGTTTCATATTGTTGACGGTCTGCATTTTCCGTATGGGTGGTGTATTGGTGTATTAGGTTCTGCCCAGTGTAATATTTATGGTACAGTGTGTTTTTGCACAAAGTTGTGCACAGTGTTTTGCAGTTGAGCGATTGTGGTTAGTATATGCTTTGAGCAACCACTTTATTCTTTGACATTTGATACACAGCTAATATCTAAATTTAATAAAAGGTATTAATTGTGACTTTTATTTTTATTTATTTTTTTTCTGTGTGTTAGACAATTATGGATTTAAGCTCCACCCCTGGGCCCACCCCTAACCCTGCCCCCTTTAGCCTCCCCAAACAGTTGGGCCACCGACCGCCTATGATTCTTGCCCTGGGATTGGTAACTATTTGGGTTTCTGCCAGGTACTTGTGACCTGGATTGGAAGCAGGGTACTAGGCTAGATTGACCATTGGTCTGACCCAGTTTTTCTGTTATGGTCTTAACATCAATTATCACAGCATGAAGTCTCCAAAGGACTTTCATTTTGCCCATCCAGCAAGCTGGACGAAATTCAATTATACTCAGACCTGGAAGAATTCTTTAGAAAACTGTGCCTGAAGGCACATTTTCACAAGAAAGGAAATCCCAACAGACCAGAATACAGTTTTAAACAAAGGAACACTTATTTCACCCCACAGAATGGACAAAACAACAAGCTGGACAACTACATAGAAAGCTTCAGACATAGGGTAAAAGCACAACTTTCCAGCAAACAAAAGAGAATTCTGTACAATCTTACTCCACCAGAAAGAGTGGTCATAAGAACTCTACAAACTAATCCACACATTATCATCAAACCCGCAGACAAAGGAGGCTCAGTGGTGATTATGGACACAGAAAAATACATTGAAGAAAGGCACAGACAGATCTCAGACAATACATACTATAGGAAACTAACCAAGGATCCCACACAGGATTATACAAAGCAGCTGAAAGACCTGATCAGAACATTTCCTAAACAAGTACAGCCACATCTGAAGAAACTCATACCAAACCAGCCTTATGTGGGCACATTCTACATGCTACCCAAAATCCACAAACCTGGAAACCCTGGCAGACCAATCATATCGGGTATTGGCACACTCACGGAGGAAACATCTGGACTCACAGCTTCATACAAGACACCACAGACTTTCTGAATAAATTGAAAAATATCAAACAGTTACCACCAAGTACCCTTCTAGTCATGATGGATGTAGAATCACTATACAGCAACATTCCCCATGCGAATGGCATAGCTGCATTTGAGAAACTCCTAAAAACATCCACACTGGACCATCAATACTCACCAGAAACCGTTACAAAACGAATCAAATTTATTTTAACTCGCAACTATTTCCGCTTTAACAATGATATCTATCTACAAATAATGGGCACTGCGATGGGCACCAGGACAGCACCCCAATATGCCAACCTCTTTATGGCTGAGCTGGAACAGACATTTCTGAATACATACCAGACCAAACCCCTAAACAAATACCGGTACATCGATGACATTTTTATGATTTGGACTGAGGGGGAAGAAACTCTGAAACAATTTACAATTCCTTCAATACATACCATCCTACAATCAGATTCAAAATTGACCACTCCCCAGAAAAAGTCAATTTTTTGGACACCACAGTCTCAATCAGCGATGGATATATACAAACATCTATATACAGGAAACCCACAGACAAATGCAGCTACCTCCACAACTCCAGCTTCCATGCTTCACATACAAAAAGATCCATTATTTACAGCCAAGCCACAAGATACCACCGTATCTGCTCTGACCCAGGGGACAGAGACAGACACCTTGAAACCCTTACTGCATCCTTTGAACAGAAAGGCTACAACCCCAAAATAATCTCCAAGAATATTGCCTCCTCCCTCAAAACACCCAGAGAAAATCTGCTACAGTACAAAGAAAAAAAAGCCACAGAAAGAATCCCCCTTATAGTGACATACAACCCAGAGCTGGAAAAATTAAGAAAAATCATAAAAGATCTGCAGCCTCTACTCCAGGAGGATGAATTACTGAAAGAAATATTCCCATCCCCACCAGTGCTGGCCTTCCGACAGCCACCCAACTTAAAACACAGGCTAATTAGAAGTAAGCTCCCAACACAGACTCAAAAAGAAAAGAATGGCACACATTCTTGCAATATATCCAGCTGCAAACTATGCCAAAACATTTCACAGGACCCCACAGTCATTCACAAAGGAAAAATATTCAACATTAAGGAATCTTTCAAGTGCTCATCTTCCAATGTGATATATACCATTCCGTGTAAAAAATGCAACAAAGGCTGCTACATTGGAGAAACCAGTCAGATGCTAAAGAAGAGATTTAATTTATATAGACACTATATGAAAAATGCCAGTACTAATAAAGATGTCACGCCTGTGGGGCAGCACTTTACAAAACCAGAACACTGTACCAGTGACTTCATGGTAAGAATCTTAAAAGGGAACTTTAAAACAATACAGGAACGTAAGACCTTTGAAGTCAGAATGATTAAATATTTTGACACCCACCAGACAGGACTTAACAAAGATCTGGGTTTTCTAGCCCATTATAAACCATAAAATTGTACTGCTTTGAAAATCGTACTGCTTTGACACCCTCCTGTCTTCATGCATATCTCACCTGTCCCTCTTCCTGTCTCTCACCTATCCACCCCCATCCTGTTAGACTGTCACTAGAATGCTTTGATGTTTCACTTATATATATTGTCATCTGCCAACATTTGCTTATTTCCGATCTGACGAAGAAGGGCAACCTTCGAAAGCTAATCAAGAAATGTATTATGTCCAATAAAAAAGGTATCATCGTATTTTCTTTTCCATGTTTTATTTTGTTTTATTTCTATTGATTCACTATTGTTGAAATTCAAATTAAACTCGAGCTTGTTTTTGGGATAATGTGGGATATAAATGTCATAAATAATGAAAAAACCCCAAACATTTGTTTTTCCTGATACTGTCACAAAGCCTGCACTGCTCAATAAGAGCATTTTCTGGAAACTACACATCCTTTATAACAAAATCTACACATTGATCAGTTAGGATGTAGATGTTCATTCCCTTTCAGAAATGGGGAATAAATGTTCATTTTTTAGGCCCGGCCAAAACACACACAGAGCACACCCCCTTTCCATTGCTCCTGATTCCTTTTTTCATGCTGACTGCTCTCCCCTTTCAGATTTTTCCACTATAAAACTGTTACTACAGATTAGCTTGTTAAATACCAGAGTAGACCATGACACTAAACATCGTCATTTTCATACTGCATTTCCCAGAGCAATATTTAACAGTTTAATATCTGGTCCAGCATTCATGGAGCAGATTCAGGTGTCCTTTTACTAAGGTGTGCTGAAAAATAGCCTGTGCTAGTGTAGGCATGTGTTTTGGGTGTGCGCAGATCCATTTTTCAGCGCACCTGTAAAAAATGCCTTTTTTGTTTTTGAGCTGAAAATGGACGTTCGGCAAAATAAAAATTGGCACGTGTCCATTTTGGGACTGAGACCTTACCATCACCCATTCACTTAGCAGTAAGGTCTCACGTGATAACCGCACGGTAATTGTCTACATGCGTACAATGCTGATTACTGCCAAGTTAGTGCGGCGTGCCGGAAAATAAAATATATTTTCTGGCAAGTGTAGCGAATGCATGTAAAAAATGAAATTACCGTCTGGGCCATGTGGTAGCCAGATGGTAGTTCCAGATTAACACACATGTGTGCGTAGGTGCCAACGCAGCTTAGTAAAAGGGCCCCTCAGTCTTGTAGTTCTCAGTTATTCAGGTAAATAATGAACAAACAATTTACTGCATGCAGAAAGTTGAAATGAGAGTAGTAGGTGCAATCTGCCCAAATTTGTTTCCTCTGATAACTGCACAATCTCTGTGGTACTGAATGCAGTTACAGGTAGAAAGTAGATCTGGTGAAAAGACAATAGGCTTGCAGGGACAGTGAGGGGAATAGGAGACTTGTGTGACCTTGCTTAAAGAACAGAGCCAAGATGGAGATTTTTCCTAAAGGAGAAGGGATGCAGAGGACTACTTACATGGCATAAGGGCTCTGGAACTGATTAGTAGGGTTAAAGATTACATCTGGCTGAGGTATGAGAAAGGCAGGTCTCAAGAACACTGGGGAGAAGGGGTCACATGGAACATTTAACCTATGAGTGTCAAGGTTACAGAACCAAACCAAGCAGGAAGTATCTTACATAGTAACATAGTAGATGATGGCAGAAAAAGACCTGCACGGTCCATCCAGTCTGCCCAACAAGATAAACTCGTATGTGCTACTTTTTGTGTATACCCTACTTTGATTTGTACCTGTCCTGTTCAGGGCACAGACCGTATGTCTGCCCAGCACTATCCCCGCCTCCCAACCACCAGCCCCGCCTCCCACCTCTGGCTCTGGCACAGACTGTATAAGTCTGCCCAGCTGTCAATACAATACAAGGTAAACATGCACAAAAACAGATGTGAGGAAGAACATGAGACTGGTGTAGCTTACACCTCCTGTCAACCCCTTGTTATCTGCAATGGACCCGTTTGTAAATGTCTCAATATGGCATTAAGGAACAGTCTGTTGTAATTCCCCTTCTCCTATGAAATAGAGCAGCCCACAATTGCCCTACTCTCGTGCAGTGGGCCAGTTGCTTGTAGTCCAGTTTTGGTGTATTGAAATGGTTTGTTGGCATTATCCTCCAATCACTAATACTATTCACAAATCATGGGTTTCATATTCAACTAAACAAGTGCTCCTCAATTGACTGAAGCCTCTATTGTCTCTGTTGCATCTACACTTCCGGGAAAATAAAATTAGTTCATCTTCAGACAACACTAATCTATTATTCCTTCTTCCTTTCCATGTTTTCCAGCGTGAAGGAGCCAGAGAGACGTCTGGAGTGCTTCCGTGAGGTGTGCAGCAAGCTGCCCAAAGAGAATTACAATAATCTGAGGTACAGCTGAACACATGCAGGAGGGAGTGTGTGTGCTGTGGAGAAGAAATGGGCTGCAGATATGGTTGCCACTTTTGAGGCTTCCTTATTGCACAAGCACAGGCTACAGTACTTATACAAACAGCAAGTGTCCAGGTGCAGGAACAGAACCATAGGGGAAAACCGAATTCATTTTTTTAAATGTTAAAAAAACTTGAGTGTCAGTACAAAAGGTGCAATAAACATGAGGTGTTGAGAAAAGCCTTATTAACAGCAGGGCTTAATTTATGTCATTCAACAATATTAGATAGTAACTCATCCTGCCCCTCAGGGTAATTCATTAGGCAGTCAGCTACTAACAGCATTTACTAATGCTGCTATCATATATTATCTACCACGGGGGCCATTGCATAGTATGGGCCCTGCAGTAAATAATGTGTGATAATGGCATTAGCCCATGCTGTTAGTAAATGACTCCTCCTAGTATGTTATCAAGCTTGGTTTCACTGTGTGTGCTAGCTTCTTAAGGCATTTAGGGCCCCTTTTACTAAATCGTGCTATCAGTTCCCAGTGCCGCAATGCCAACAAAGCCGATTCACTTTGGGCATTGACACGCAGGAATCGCTACCTCAGTTTGGTAAATGAGACCCTTACTGCATTATGGAGGAATGCCCACCAACCTACTATAGATTGGTATATGAAAAGCCACAATATAATAAAAGTGGACTGATAATTAAACACTCTTGTTTATTTTTTGGAACTACTTTCTTGCAATTTTGATGCTTCTGGTTTTTACCCTGTCTCGTTAGGCCTGCTAGTATAGCTAGAAAGAGTAACATAATTTAAGATATTTTGGGGAAAACACAGAAGATCCTGAATGCTGAAGATGTAGAGATGACACAGGGTATGTGGTCTTTTGGCAGTAGGAACGCAGAATGAACAGATTAGCTGGACCTTTCTGTCTATCCACTGAGTCTGTCTGCTTCTTTAGAAAGGCAGGTGAACATAAAGATGGGCTGGACAATTTATATTTTAAATTTCTATATCTTTATTAAAGTTTCATTTTCATTTAAGATATAAATTTGCAATAATACAAACATTTTCCCATTAATAAATACTAGAGCTCCAATAATACAAATGAAATTCTTCTCCCTAAACCCATTCACCTTTTCTGTCCCCTTCTCCCTCTCCCCTAAACAAAAAACCCCTCTCCATTGGTGTTCATTCTTCAGTGTGTACAAATCTGTGATACCTAACAAATAGGACTGTGTTTTTGCAATCAATGAGTGATATATCAAGTCCCTAGGAAATAAAATGTAATAGAAATTTTAAAATAAATAAATAAACACATGGACTTCTGCCCGCAGAAAAAAATAGGAAAGACTTGAAAGTGGGATGAGGGGGATAGAGTTGCCTGCTAGGGATACATTTTCACAACTACAAGCATTAGTTTGAAGGGTTAAAGTTCCCACAGAAAAAGCAGGTGCAAATCTTTGGGCTGGCGGGGATAGTGCTGGGCAGACTTATACGGTCTGTGCCAGAGCCGGTGGTGGGAAGCGGGATGGTGGTTGGGAGGCGGGGATAGTGCTGGGCAGACTTATATGGTCTGTGCCAGAGCCGGTGGTTGGGAGGCAGGGCTGGTGGTTGGGAGGCGGGGATAGTGCTGGGCAGACTTATACAGTCTGTGCCAGAGCCGGTGGTGGGAAGCGGGACTGGTGGTTGGGAGGCGGGGATAGTGCTGGGCAGACTTATATGGTCTGTGCCAGAGCCGGTGGTTGGGAGGCAGGGCTGGTGGTTGGGAGGCGGGGATAGTGCTGGGCAGACTTATACGGTCTGTGCCAGAGCCGGTGGTTGGGAGGCGGGGATAGTGCTGGGCAGACTTTTATGGTCTGTGCCAGAGCCAGTGGTTGGGAGGCAGGGCTGGTGGTTGGGAGGTGGGGATAGTGCTGGGCAGACTTATACGGTCTGTGCCCTGAAGAGCACAGGTACAAATCAAAGTAGGGTATACACAAAAAGTAGCAAATATGAGTTATCTTGTTGGGCAGACTGGATGGACCTTGCAGGTCTTTTTCTGCCGTCATCTACTATGTTACTATGTATGTTTTCAGGAGGAAAGTATGCTCAGTTTGCCTTTCAGAACTAGAGCAGAGTCTGTGCGCAAAGTTCCCTGTGGAACTGAAAATTGCAAGTGATTGGAACAATGTGTTTGTTACAGAATAGGCCTGCTGTGATAGTGCATGTTTCAGGCTGTATTTGGTTGTATGTTGGGCGTTACAGGGTGGGAAACAGATCAGAGGTGCCTGTCTTCCTGCTCCTGAAGGAGGAGTGTGCAGTGGGTCAGTGAGCGCTCTCATTTTAATTCATCACAAAACTCATCACTGTGAAGAGTCTCCTGTGAAAATAATAAGTTTCTCCCTCTGTCGTCTTACTGGTGAATAGTTCATTTTTTAAAGAGAAGGTTGGGAATAAATCAGTGGGCTTACCTGTAGATCTAGAGGGAATTTCAGAAACCTCAATGTCATAAGCACCTTGCCTCTGCTTCCTCCAGTTTTCTTTATAATAAGCTGCTCCGCATATTTAGGGGTGTCCTATTGAAATGGCCTTTTTGAAAATTGCCTGGCATGTATGTGCTTAAACATATCTAAGTTTCCAAGTTTATTTAATATTTACTACCCCACTCTACAGGAGTCTTCAGGATGGTTTACAATCTAATCTAATAGGAGAAAGAAAACAAAGGTAGAACTAGACTAATAGACATGATACAAAAAGGATAGTAAAGGCAGAACTACAATCAAGATAGAAAAATTGGGGTGGGGGTGATAGAACAATAGGAATAGCTCTGCAAAAATCCAGCTGCCCTGGACTGACTGCTCACATATTATTGGAAAGCATCAGTGAATAGATATGCTTTAAGGTCAGCTTTTTGAATTTTTCTAAGGAGGTTTGTAATCTCAGTGAATTAGGGAGGGCATTCCATAGGCTTTGATTTATGTTGAATTAACACATTCCCCTTCTGGCTTTGTTAAATCCTGCAATGTCTTTGATTTTGAAGGTCTCTCATCTCTGTGCCTTTATTCTTTTTTTTTAAACAGATACCTGATCAAGTTTTTAGCCAAACTGGCAGAGCACCAAGAAGTGAACAAGATGACCCCAAGCAACATTGCCATTGTCCTGGGACCTAACCTTCTCTGGGTGCGGCATGATGGGTAAGGGCACCCTACTGACATAAGGAGCGGAATTATTGTCTTGCCCTCATTTTGAATAATTGACTGTTTTTCAACTTTGGCCCTTAAAAAGTTCTTTCTTGAGGTACTCCACTCCAGTCCTCACAGCTCATATGATCATTTAACTGACAGATTTGTATAAGATTTCAGGTAATTTTCATATTTTGTTTGTCCTGAATACCTGACAAACAAAGGGCTCATTTAACAAGCTTGAGGATGGGTCCAAACTGGTGCTCAAGTGGATTAGGAATTGTTTGAGTGGTAGAAAACAGTGTGTAAAGGAAGTTCATGCCAAAGGAAGGAGGGTTACTAGTAGAGGCCAACTGAAACTGCTTTTTTCAGTTTTGCTGAAACCAAAACTGCAGCCAAAACGTATCGCCTGGTTTCTGCCAAAACCGAAACTGACAACTAAAGTTTGGTTGTGTGAATGTGAACCAGTGAGGCCCACTGATTGTCAGAACTTGCAGTCAGCCCTCTGCTAAACCCACATTAAATTATTACCCTCCAGTCGCAGGAATTGCAAGCACAGACTGACAACTGAGAGAGCCATTGGCGTAGCCAAAGGTGGGCCTAGGCCTACCCAGCAGCAGTGCACCCTTACCGGTGTCAGAGGAGCAGGCTGGACTCCTGCACCTTCGTCTCTCTCAGTTCAACGGGTCCCGGCAGCAGTTCTCACACACTGCTTCTGCTAACCCAGAAGCCTCCTCTCTGCCGTGTCCCACCCACACAGAAACTGGATGTTTTGGCAGAGGGGGGCAGGATACAGTAGAGGGGAGGCTTCCAGGTTAGTGGCAGGCGGAATCGCTACCGCTGCTGGGACTCGTTGAAGCGAGAGCAGCAATAAGGAGAGTTGTAGGTAGGATGAGGGTGGAAAGGAGAGATGCTGCATGGAGGGTGGGAAAGGTGAGAGAGGGAGAATTGTTGGACATGGGGTGGAGGGGGAGGAAGGGAGAGATGCAGCAAAGGGATGGAGAGGGGTCAGAAAGAGAGAAATCTTGCATATGGGGGTGGAGGGAAGGGAGAGATGCTGCAGGGAAAGGGGCGAGAGAGGGAGAAATGTAGGATGTAGAGGTGGAGGAGAGGGAGAGATGCTGCATGGGGAAGAGAGGGAGAAAGGTTGGATATGATGGTGGAGGGGGGAAGGGAGGGGTGGTAGAAAGAGATGTTGGACCCAGGGCACAAGGGAAGGAGAGAGAGAAATGGACAGAGAGAGAGAGGCAGAAATGTTGGACATGGCAGTGGAAGTGAGAGAGTGCTTCATGGAGGGAGGGGGAAGAGAGATGTTGGACCTGGGGCACAAGGGAGAGAAAGAGAGAGATGGTGGACAATGGGAGAGAAGGAGAGATGTTGGACATGGGGGTAGATGAGAGAGAGGGAGAGAGACACAGGAGGTAGGAAGGGGAGAAAGAGGGAGATGTTGGAACTAGGAGCAACAGAAGGGAATGATCGAATGGGGAGATTGCTGCCAATGGGAGTGAGGGAAGAGAGAGAGAGAGAAATGCTGGACCTTGGGGAGAGGGAAGGGATAGAGAGATGTCAGGCTCCTAGAGTGTAGAGGGAAGAAAGAGGGAGCAGATACTGGTCTAGAAGCGTGGAGAGAATGGCTGGGAATGGTGGAACCATGTCGGAGAGGCCAGGGTGGAGAGGAGGGGGTATCAAGGAAATGAATGAAAGGATAGTGATCACAGATGGTAGAAATATGGTACTGGGGAGTAGATTAAAGAAGAAAGGGAACGGAGGACTGGGGAAGGAGTGAGATGGGGAATGGGAGCGCTAGTGGGTGAGAGAAGAAGATGGAAATTTGATAGCTGAAAAGTAAAAAGTAGGTGAAGGGTGAGAGAGGTTGAAATTTGAGTTGACAGGCAGAAAAGAAAAGAGAGGAAAGAGCTAAAAAGGAACAATTAATATGTCAGAGGCAGGTATAGTGAGGGTAGAAAAAACCAAATGAGAGCAGCCGCTTACAGGAAAGCAGAAAAGAGAAATTGGAACCAACGTGATGGAAAAATAAAATGTCCAGACCAAAAAGGTAGAAAAAAAAGCATTTTATTTTGAATGTTTTAAATGGAATATGTTAGCTTTGGGAAATGCATTTTTGTTTTTTTTTCTCCTGTGTTGTTGTACATGCTAAGTTTAACTTCTTGGGGTTCCCAGTTCAATTTTTGTCTAAATATTTTTATTTCTAATTTGTGATCCCTTGTTCCATATTTGGTGAGGGCCTGTCAGTGTGATAGTAATGGTAGGCGGGGAAATCGGAGGGAAGGCAGGGAGGGGGATCCTCTTTTATTTTCTGACCTGGGCTCTAGCATATCTAACACCTGTCCAAACCCTTGCTGTATAGCTGGTGGGGATCCCCAAGCATCCCCAGCTAAGGACCTCCTCCAAAGACAGCCAGAACTCCCTTCCACCAAGCCCTGCAGTCATCAACAGCATGGGGCAGTTCGGCAAACTGAAGAGTAGCAAATCTCCTGGACCGGATGGTATTCATCCTAGAGTACTGATAGAACTGAAAAACGAGCTTGCGGAGCTACTGCTAGTGATATGCAACTTATCCTTAAAATCGAGCGTGGTACCGGAAGATTGGAGGGTGGCCAATGAAACGCCCATTTTTAAAAAAGGCTCCAGGGGAGATCCGGGAAATTATAGACCGGTGAGTCTGACGTCGGTGCCGGGGAAAATGGTAGAGGCTATTATTAAAAACAAAATTACAGAGCACATCCGAGGACATGGATTACTGAGACCGAGTCAGCACGGCTTTTGTGTGGGGAAATCTTGCCTGACCAATTTACTTCAATTCTTTGAAGGAGTAAACAAACATGTGGCCAAAGGGGAGCCGGTTGATATTGTGTATCTGTATTTTCAAAAGGCGTTTGACAAGGTACCTCATGAAAGGCTACAGAGGAAATTGGAGGGTCATGGGATAGGAGGAAATGTCCTATTGTGGATTAAAAACTGGTTGAAGGATAGGAAACAGAGAGTGGGGTTAAATGGGCAGTATTCACAATGGAGAAGGGTAGTTAGTGGGGTTCCTCAGGGGTCTGTGCTAGGACCGCTGCTTTTTAATATATTTATAAATGATTTAGAGATGGGCGTAACTAGCGAGGTAATTAAATTTGCTGATGACACAAAGTTATTCAAAGTCGTTAACTCGCGACAGGATTGTGAAAAATTACAAGAGGACCTTTCAAGACTGGGAGACTGGGCAGCTAAATGGCAGATGACGTTTAATGTGAGCAAGTGCAAGATGATGCATGTGGGAAAAAAGAACCTGAATTATAGCTACGTCATGCAAGGTTCCACGTTAGGAGTTACGGACCAAGAAAGGGATCTGGGTGTCGTCAATAACACACTGAAACCTTCTGCTCAGTGTGCTGCTGCGGCTAGGAAAGCAAATAGAATGTTGGGTATTATTAGGAAAGGTATGGAAAACAGGTATGAGGATGTTATAATGCCATTGTATCGCTCCATGGTGCGACCGCACCTTGAGTATTGTGTTCAATTCTGGTCGCCGCATCTCAAGAAAGATATAGTAGAATTGGAAAAGGTGCAGCGAAGGGCGACTAAAATGATAGCGGGGATGGGACGACTTCCCTATGAAGAAAGACTAAGGAGGCTAGGGCTATTCAGCTTGGAGAAGAGACGGCTGAGGGGAGACATGATAGAGGTATATAAAATAATGAGTGGAGTGGAACAGGTGGATGTGAAGCGTCTGTTCACGCTTTCCAAAAATACTAGGACTAGGGGGCATGCGATTAAACTACAGTGTAGTAAATTTAAAACAAATCGGAGAAAATCTTTTTTCACCCAACGTGTAATTAAACTCTGGAATTCATTGCCGGAGAATGTGGTGAAGGCGGTTAGCTTAGCAGAGTTTAAAAAGGGGTTGGACGGTTTCCTAAAGGACAAGTCCATAAACCGCTACTAAACGGACTTGGAAAAATCCAAAATTCCAGGAATAACATGTATAGAATGTTTGTACATTTGGGAAGCTTGCCAGGTGCCCTTGGCCTGGATTGGCCGCTGTCGTGGACAAGATGCTGGGCTCGATGGACCCTTGGTCTTTTCCCAGTATGGCATTACTTATGTACTTATGTACTTATCCTTGAGCCACTGACAACTAAACATATGTGGGGTGCCGGCATCAGTGGCATAGGGACGTTGCTTCTGCCTGCCAAGCTTACTAAAAGGGAGTTCTGGCCACCTTCAGAGAAAATCTTCAGCTGACAGAGCTTGGGGATCCTCATTAGCTAACGTATTTATATTTTGAGATGAGGGTAGGGTGGGGCAGAGAAATTGTTGTGCTCACCCATTTTGGGCTCAGGCCCACCTAAAACTGGCTGTCTGGCTACATCTCAATGTGTGAAAAAAAAAATCATGATTAACAGCTTTTTGTGCTTATCCAAACAGTGCACAAATAAGAGAAAGTAGAATTGAGATATTTCCCGTTTTATGTTTAGTTATAAAACCGATTAAGGACAAGCATGATGTAGATTCTTACTAAAATAGGGTAGAGGAGTCCAGATGCTGGCCTACACTAGGACATTATACCAACCTGATGCACAATCTAGAATAAAAAAAAAACAAAAACACGTTGATATCATTGCATGCGAGAACTATGTACTCTGAATAATTACAATCGAGCTATACATTTCTCAAATTATTTTCTAATATATAAACTTAATTTCATTGTAATATAATTTCCCTATTGACACTATAAACTGGCCAGTATTTAAACTTGAAAACAATCCACTGCAGGTCATAGGCGCGTACTCCGTGGGTGCTGTGGGTGCTTGAACACCCCCAATATTTGACCCGCTGGAAGTCCTGGAACGGAAGTTCCCAGCCAGCCCGACCTGCGCTGCCCGCCCTCTTCTCCCTCAACAGTCCTCCACCTGCCCCTCGCCTTCCTGCGTGCTGCCCAGAATTTAAAAGTCATCTTACCCCCCTCCGAAGGGACACCACCTTGTAAGTGGTGGAGGGGCTTCCGTGTTTCAATGACTCAGAGGGCTATGCTGAAGGGTTACCCATATCAGACAGGCCTCTGAGGAGAAACCAGACAAAGAGTGTCCCAAATTAGGGAGAGGGGAAAGATGGTGACCTGAAGCTTGTACACTCAACGGCCCAGCTGTCCTCTGAAGTTCAGTTTTTGTTCACTTGAAATTTCCTCTCTGCATCGCAGTTGTCTTAACAGAGAAAGGGAACAATGGGGGGTCAGCCGCCAATGACCAGCGTTTTGTCCCCTGTGCAGCAAGTGTGGGACCGCTGTGTGACGAGCTGCCCATAGATGAGTGGGTTGATGAGTCCTTTGATTAGCACCGACGAAGGAGTGTCGATGCTCTTGGACCTGGAAACAACTTCATCGCTCAAAAATCATTTAGCCACCATGCCCAAAGGAGTGGAGGAGTGAGTCAGGAGTGTATGATGAAACGGAAGTCGTTTACAGCTGAACTCTTAAGAGTTATCAGCTTGGAGTTTTTGGCTCCCGAGAAGGTTACATTGAATGTCATCTGGAGGGTGCTCCAGGACCTGACGGTGGTAGAGAATGACTTTCCTTCAGATAGTCTTGTTAATGAGCCACATGGATAATCTAATCGAATCCTTTGAGAATATACAGCAAATGAAGTTCTACTGAAGTAGGAAACGGTTAAGATTTGAAAATGATAAAAGACCAGAAAAATTTGAACAAAATTAATATTGTTACAGATGATTAATATTGAGATTGTTGTTTTCCCAGAGTTCCGGGTATGACTCCTAATGTTTTTTTTCCTCTGAAATGATTCCTCTTAATATATTAATTCAAAAGGAGTGAAGCCTGTGAAACTGGGATTACTTTAATCAGCGGGAATTGGATTGGAGATTCAAGGGTTTGTATTGTTAAACAATTTCTGGTTTTAAAAGGGAAAAAAAATGAAATCAGGTGTATTACTTTCACTAATATTGAACAATAAGTATGTTTCCAATGAAATTGATGGACTATGCACCGTTATGGTCTTGAAGAAACCAACCAGATAATCAATGTGGAATAATGATTTAGATAAATAATAACTGGGGATAATCGGGTTAATACCACGTTTTCTTTGTTTGCTGTTGTTTAAATTGATCTCCTTGTCTTGTTTCACTCTCCCTATTTATTTTGTGGTCTAAGAAAGATTGTATAAAATCCATTTATCTTGTTTCTTCTAATATTGTTTTAATGTACAATCATCTCTGTTTTACTGTTTTGCAAGTGATCCTTGTAAAATGAAAAATTATAAATAAATGATTTAAAAAAAAAAAAAGTCATCTTACCTTGGGGTCCGGCGGCAGCAGTGAAAGGCGAGCAGGCTCGGCGCTTCAGCCTTCCCTTCTCTGCCTCTAGTCCCGCCCTCATTTCCTGTTTCCACAAGGGCGGGACCAGAGGCAAAGCTGAGAGAGAAGGGAAGGTTGAAGTGCCGAGCCTGCTCGCCTTTCACTGCTGCCGCCAGGACCCCGAAGTAAGATGACTTTTAAATTCTGGGTGGCACGCAGGAAGGCGAGGGGTAGGCGGAGGACTGTTGTGGGAGAAGAGGTCGGACTGGCACTCGGAGGAGAGGGGGGACCTGGAACTCGGAGTTGAGGGGGGGCCTGGAACTCGGAGGGAAAGAGAGGAGGTCTGGAACTCGGAGGAGGGAGGCCTGGAACCAGGCCCTTAAACCCCCCCCCCCCCCCCCCCCAAAAAAAAAAAAAAAAAACCCACAGCCAGACAGATTGTGGGGTTGGCCTGCAACCCACTGCAGGTCAAAAATTGGCAAAGAAAGTTTCCTTCCTATCCAAATTTCAGTGCCGTTCTCCTTAGTAAAACAGACCCCCATCCCCCCATGGTTATTATTCTAACACAGAAATGGATCAAACCAGTAGGGAAGGAAATACTTTTTCACCTTACATAAGCCCTCATTTAGGAGCCCTTCTACTAAGCAGGAGCGCACAGCAAACGGGTAACACGAGCGCCCTGCAGTAGTTTTGAAGTTGGTGTGCGCTGCTTCCCACAGTAGAAATAATTTTCTCTTTTCTACCACAGGGGGCATTCCCAGGATAATCAGCAGCGAGGCCACATTGGTGCACACTGCCCAATTAGTGCATGAGTAGTGTGTGTGAGCTTTTACTGCTAGGTCAGTGGATGGCGGTAAGGGCTCAGGCAGTAAATAGCAGCGTCCTACTTTTAATTTTTGCACATGGCCATTTACTGCTCCATTTAAAAATGTCTTTTTTCCCAGCTGCAGTACAAAATGGCTCAGCACGCGCCCAAAACATATGTCCACACTACCGCAGACCACTTTTTACCACAGCTTAATAAAAGGACCCCTTAGAGATGCTCAGTTATCAACAGAGAAACAGCAAGTCCCTGTAGTATGCCTCTGAATATTCTTTAACTTCCCGCTTGAGAATTTTAAAACATCTTTTAGAAGTGATTAAAAAAATTTTTTTTTTTTTTTTGTGAATGAAAAGGCAAGACAATAGCATTTATTTTGTCTAGGTCAGCAAAATACCCAGGGTTTGCCCTTTCCTGAATTTCTTGATATGGAATCAGAAGCTGGTGCAGAACTAGTTGTCTGAGTGTTTGCTTCTTTCCTTAGGGACCCTTCTCAGCTGGATATGGCCTCTGTTTCCTCAGTCCTGGTGGTGGGAGTCGTGGAGGCACTGATCCAATGTGCCGAAGAACTCTTTCCTGGAGGTAAGTACACCTCAGTTAATATTCTGCATATCGGACTTTTCTGTACTCTGAAGAAGGAGATAGCATAGTCAATGTATAACAAAATGGAGCCTAGTGAAGAAAATTGTGCTGTCTAACTGGTGCTGAGCCCAGGAATTGTCAGCGGTGTGCAGCATCTTTCCGGGATTGCCACAAATTTGTGAAAAAGACTTCATTTAGGGGTCCTTTTACTAAGCCGTGGCAAAAGGTGGCCTAGGGTAGTGTGGGTGCGTGTTTTTGGTGCACGCTGGGCCAGTTTTTACCGCGTCTGGGGGGAAAAGGGCTTTTTTTTTCAATGGGCCGGGAAAAGGGCCTGCAGTAAAATTGAAAGCAGGCCTATTTACGGCCTGAGCCCTTAACGCCACCCATTGATCTAGCAGTAAGGGCTTGTGACCAGACAGCATGCACCAACTGCCGATTAACACAGGAAATGCCGTGCGCGGTAGGAAATTTTTAAAAAAACTTTTGTCCTGGTGGTATAGGCTGTAGATGTATAGGATACAAGCTTGACCATAAAACATGGAGTAGGCCTGAAAGACCAGCATCATTAGGCCTCAGTGAGCATGCCAAATCTGAAATTACCAAAATGGGGGGCATACTAGCCTCGTGGTAGTCTCATTTTGGCGTGTGCCTTTTTAAAATGGCCCCTTAGGAAAGATCTGGCTACTGTAATTATCAATGGGCTGGATGACTGCAACTCTGTGCTAGCAGCTCCCAGCAACAAATATATATGAAGGTTATTTGCATACAGCGGGCCTACAACAAATGCAAATTTATGTCATGCATATTCATTGTGGTAATCCTGAAAACCTGATTATTGAGGTGTTGAGAAGCACTGCTCTAGGGTGTCCCGCCTGCTCTATGCAGCTTCCTGTTGATATCCTAGAGGGAAAACACCAACGCTAACACAGGCAGTCTGTCTTAATTGCTGCCGCTACCAGTGATTGAGACAAGGTTGGAGTATCCAGGGGGAAGTGTGGGACAGACACAGGTAGGGGGGTGAGGGAGGGTGGGAGAGAGAGAGAACAATGCTGAACTTGGGAGCGGAGATAGGGATTGAAATGCTGGCTGGACCCGGGGGGGTGGGAGAGAGAGGGAATGCACTGTCCGTGACAGAAAAACGGCTTTTGTATTTCCAGTTTTAGGGGTCTGCTGGCAGCCGGCCTAGCCATTGAAAATTTGGACATGTGCAGATGGCATGTAAAACATCCAGCATTTTTGGAACATGTCCTGTGCATGTGGTTGCTGGTCTCGCCCAGCACGTGCCCACAAACAGGCCCTTTCTCGGGGTTCATAACATATATGTGACATGCTGCATATGCCCACTCCTGTTTTTCCATTACTGCTAAGGTGCAAATGACACCTAACTTTTACAGAACTTCCATCATAGTATGTGCCACTTCAAATATATGGCTACTATACTCACATTCTTATGTACATGCGAGCACTGACATTGGACTCCTATATGTCTAGAATTTGTTTGGGCTGGATGCTCTAGATTGTACCTGGTTTTAGCCCATCCAGCCCAATATCTGCACCTGTATATATAGGGTAGGTGTATAGTGGGTTGTACCCCTGGAACGCCTCTTTCACATCTGTTTTTCTGCGTGTATAAAAGTATATAGTAACATAGTAGATGACGGCAGAAAAAGACCTGCACGGTCCATCCAGTCTGCCCAACAAGATAACTCATATGTGCTACTTTTTGTGTATACCCTACCTTGATTTGTACCTGTGCTCTTCAGGGCACAGACCGTATAAGTCTGCCCAGCACTATCCCTGCCTCCCAACCACCAGCCCCGCCTCCCAACCACCGGCTCTGGCACAGACCATATAAATCTGCCCAGCACTATCCCCGCCTCCCACGTTTAGTTTATATATGTACTTCTACCGAAAATGAAACAAGACTGGCACTTAGTTGTCTGGTGCACAGTGCCAAACATCTAAATCTGGTTGAAATGATCTTACTTTTTAAAAAATAAAAGATAAAAGGTCTGACTTTTTGGTCGCGCATTAGTATGCATGTACGATTTTCTTTAGCTGGTCCAGTGACTCTCTTGAATTTTAGTTGAATTCCTGGGTACATTAATTGTTTGCTTACAAATTTGTTGATTTATATTTTATTTGCATACTAGTGGAACCATGCCCGTTTCCTCAACAATGAAACGGGCTCTAGGAAGGCTGTCATGTAAGCTTTTTTTTTCTCTCTCTGCCCTGCCCTCCCCTCCATGTCCCGCAATTCTTCCCTCTCCTCCCCCTCCATGTCCAGTGATTCTTCTCTTCCCTGCCCTCCCATCCGTGTCCCGCGATTCTCTCCTCTACTGTCCTCCCATCCCATCCATGTCCATCAATTCTCCTCTGTCCTGCCCTCCCCTCCCCTCGTAGTCCCGCGATTCTCTCCTCCCCTCGATTTGTACCTGAACATTCTCTGGCTGGCTGGTGCTGGCTTCCGTTTCATTCGTCACATCCTTCCTGACGTCAGCTCACCTCCAGCATTCCCTTCCCTCTCACTGTTGCACCCTCTGTCGTCATTACGCCTTGACACGAGGGCGGGACAGTGAGGGGGAATGGAACACTGGAGGCTGGCTGACGTCAGGAGATGTTACGAACCCAGGCAGCCAGACATGGAACGTTGAAGGTGCAAATTATTATATAGGATATTGGTATTTTGAATGTGTTGCTGTTGATTATTTGTCTTTTATTGCACCTTGCTTTGATGCTACCAGAGAAATAAGGATAATCAAATATAAGTAGAAAATAAGACACATTATATAAAAAGAATGTTTGATGTCATCACAGAGTCACTCTGAGTGAAGCACAGGGAACATGGTTAAGCACCCAATCCAAGTGGGTTTCAGCAGTTCAAAAATATTTATTCCTGTGGTTTTGGTTTATGCTGGCACAAATTGGACTCGCCTCCTGCCCATGGCAGTGAGAGAAGAGTGTTGGTGGTGGAGGTCTGTGTGGCCACACTATCAGGGCTGGCTCAAGAGGTTGTGGCACCCTGGACCAACTTTCATCTTTGAGCCTCCCACCTGTCCCATCCCTGTGATGTGACCAATCTGGGGATATGAGCTACACAAACTGCAATACTGCCTGCCTTCCCTCTCCCCCCAACAACAGCTTCTATGATTTCCCCCCCCCCCCCCCCCCAGCAGCAATTTCAACCTGCATTCCCCCCACCCCCACACACACACACTAAAAAACATTATAAGACCAGTCCGTTCAACCCCTTTACCTGGGCAGCAGTGGCAGAGCAGAAGCAGCAGGAAGCCCGGTAGAGGCAGTAAGTTGGCACAGCACTGTACAGCCAGGAGGCAGTGCAGCAGACACAGAGAGGCAGCAGAAGTCCTGCGGGAAGACGGGAAGGAAGCAGCAGGCACTGGGTCGTGCGGTCCAGGCAGGCAGCACATGGTGGGTCGGCATGCAGCAAGAGGCAGCTGAGCAGAGGCAGCGCCAGAAGCAGCAGAGGGCCAAGGCAGGCGATTCTGAACTCCGAAGAAAGAGTACGGTAGACACCGAAGCAGTTTAAATGCTTCATCGTCCCCACTCTTCCTTGCAAGGCAGAATGGGATTGGATGTTGGCTATCCAATCAGTGTTGCCATAGCTGCGGGTTTCTCACCCAGTTGGGCTCCTTTCCGCGAGCCGCTGCAGCTTTTTTACGCCATGTGCGGGTTGCGGGATTTTGGGCGGCTTTTTTAAGCCCTGCCAGCGTTTTTTTCGCCCACCGCGGGTTTTTTCCCCGCAGTTGCTGGCCGCAGGTTGGCTGGTTTTCCCACTGCCGCGGCCAGTAGAAGCCCCACGGAGGCGGGCTTAATAACATCATTTGTATGCAAATGGGCTCATTAATATTTATTAATGATGTCATTCACATGCCAATTGACTTTGTGTGGTTTTGGGCTGGCTTTGGGCGTGACAAATATTTTCCATCTGGCAACACTGTATCCAATCCCAGCCTACCTTGCAAGAAACAACTAGTCCAGATGCATGGTGATGTAGTTTCCCGGAGAGCGGAGCCAAGGAGGAGGAAGTCAAAGAACTAGAAAGCAGAGTTGGACTGCTGAGAGCTCCACGCCCAGGGCAGATGCTAAGGTTTCTGAGGCCCCCTACCCATCCAGCATCTTCTCTTTCTTTCTCTCTCTCTCTCTCTCTCTCTCTCCTTCCTTCCTCCCAACCAACCCCCCCCCAATCTAGCACCTTCTCTCTCCCCTCTTTTCAGCCCCATTATCTCACCTGCCCCTAGTTCCAGCCCGCTTCTCCCGCTGGCATCCCTTCTTCAGCCCCAGTTCCAGCCCCTGCCCCTTTCTCTCACCAACCTCCAGTTCCAGCCCTAGCCCCCATTTTAGCTGCTAGTTTGAGACTCAGCCACAGCCCCCAGTACCCATCTGTCAACACTTAGCTTCCGCGACAGCCCCCTCGTCGTTTCTGCTGCCCTGCCTGCATTTTTTTAAATTGTTGAATTGGCAGTGTCTGTAAAGAAAGCAGGCTGCTTCGGGCCTTCCCTCGCTTTGTCCCGTCCTTGCAGAAACAGGAAATTACATCAGAGGAGTGCGGGGACACAGGGAAGACCCAAAGCAGCCTGCTTCCTTCACAGACGGTGCCAATTCAACAATTTTAAAAATGTAGGCAGGGTGACAGAAATGACACGGTAAGAGAGAATAAAAAATGGGCCTTAGGTCAGGTGATGACATGGGCTCAGGACGCTTGGTGCCCTTTAGCACCGGTGCCCTGGATCAGTGCCTCACCTGGTCCATTGGCTGAGCCAGCCCTGCACACTACCCTTGATTGGTCAGGGCAGTGTTGCCAGTTCCTCACTTTTCAGTAGCAGGAAAATGAACAATATGAAGAATTATTCCTGACTAAATGTGCGTCTTGACCTGTTTGCTATCAGGGACCTCACTTGTTTTCATTATTTTTGTTTTAGATTTTGATTTCAATGTTTCAAACACATTTGTCCCTCCATCTTCACTGGAGCCAGAGGAGAAACCACTTGGCAGAGACAACCTGACAGAAGAGAAGTTGCCGTCCATATCAAATACTAGTGAGATTCCTCTAGAGCCCAGAGAAGGGTAAGTAAGCATAAAATTGATCTTGACTGAGGCTGCTTGTGAACTAGACCTAAACAGTAGGATTCTTCTGGCGCTTTCTCCTGAGAGGCAGAGTTCCATCAATGCAAACTGTCTTGATAGACAGAGGCAGTAAAATGAGCGCTCTTTGTGATGTCACTCAAAATGTTGCTTCCTGCACCTTTGAGTTTAAATTGTCCTAATTCTTTCAAGGAAGACCAGTACCATCTTATCTTTTCTAATGTTCAATACAGTAATAGAAATTTGGTGGATTGTGAACGTTTGATACCTAATAGAATAGAGTCAATTATTTATCAACTAGTAAAAAAGGCCCGTTTCTGTTTGAAAGGAAACGGGCGCTAGCAAGGTTTTCCTGTGAGTGTGTATGTTTGAGAGAGTGTATGTGAGAGTAACTGTGAGAGAGGCTTCTGTTCCTGCTGCTGTGCATTCCCAGTGTTGTGCTGATTCGCTGCTCCCTGTATCGTGGCTCCGCCCCTCTCCCTTTTACTGGCCAATCTGGTGTGGGTTGTGTGACATCACTATTATCTACTACATGAGGGACACCACCTCCAGCGGAAACAATGGTTCCAGGCAGCCTCAGAATTTTGGAGGTGAGAATTATTATATAGGAAGACATAGGTCTTGAAGAAAAGGATGCCGCCACTTTTGTAGAGAAGGCTAGACGAATTTCATATTTAATATAAACAGTGTATTTACAATTTTTCTGCATAGCTCAATGGGCTATTGCAGGAAGCATTTCTTGATAAGCAATATACAAGCCAGAATGAATGATTAAAACAAAGCAATGTAAAGCAAAAAAATCAGAATGCTATATACAGAGAGAGAAATCTATATACAGACAAAGACAAATTCAAAATGCTTACTTATTTCTTTGTTCCACTCTCCTTATAATCTTCTCCTGATATCACGTGCTTGCAGGCTGTACCATACCATAAATCCTACAGCAGAACATATGCCGCATCTGGTTCCCATTATCCCACAGACTTTCTGGAGCCTGCCTTTGGCTAATGTGGGCCCCATCATGTCCCAGGAGGTTTAGTTTAGTGTTGAAACAGCTTGTTCTGCATGTTCTTTGAAGCTTTCCACTTCTATTATTTTATGCTTTTATTCAACATTTTTATGCTTTTATTCAACATCCTCCCTTTTGAGGACTGATTGTTTCAGGCCTCAAACATCTGTTTTAGCTCCAGTCTGTTTCCTTACCTCCCTTCTAAATCTCCTCCCCCTTGTTATTTATGATATGCTGTGCCTGCAAGCTCTGTCTTTTCATCATCTTTATCATACATCTTTCAATATTTCTGTTGACATATTAAAGTTCTATTCATTCTGGATTTCAGTTACCATTATCATTTTAAAAGCATCCTGGCACATCTTTGCAAACATGCTAATACATGTTGCATTAAACAGATTCAATTGTACTAGGGTACAAAATTTATATTTATATTTCTTGAGGTATATAATTTATAGGACAGTGAGCTTCATCAAAGGGAAGTACACTGTCATTCATTCTTACTTTTCATTAGCTGATGTGGCATTAAAAATTACACAAATTAAAAGCATAACATTCATTGAATCAGTTGTTACAACATTCTGCGTGTAAGTGCACTTTATCGGGGGAATGTGTTCAGTTGTCATACTATTAATCAGACACCAACATGATGTCTGTGGGCACTTGTCCATAAGCAATATAAATAGTCTCATTTGTCCAATGAAGGTTTTCATCATCCCTTACATAGGTATTATTGGGATCACAGTCATGGTGCCCACTCAATTTTATCATTGTAGTCCCATACATCATAGCTGGCAAGGACAAGGATGATGTCAATCAGTGGGCACATATGATACAATCAGTCAAATTCAACATCTTGGCCGCTGCAACAAGTCTATTATCATATGTGTTCATTGTCCATTAACAAACAACAACAGTCCAATACCATCATGTTTAGGGACATGATGTTTGTTTATTCTTTGTCCATTTCAATGTTATTAATTCGTCGAATATCTGCTAAATGTATCCAAGAAGTATGACCTTCCAGACGGGCAGCAGTCTGAGTAAGGGCCGTGATAGCAAAAGGTCTTACATACACAGGATCCTTCCATGTTTTATGTGTAAAGTTCTTTCGCAGTACTAGATCACCTACTTTAAAAGCACAAACATCATTAGTAGTCCCTGCCTGTGATGCTACATTTGTTCGGATCATATCACTTGTCAGGTTCAACATCGGTTGTAGTTTTTGCCAGTACTGAGTTGTGCTATCAGTACTTGCTGTCTGCATCGGGGAGAAATGACGTCCTGTCTGAATTTGGAATGGGGACAATTTAGTACGCCCATTAGGTTGGGCCCTTATAACCATCAAAGCTAATGGTAACAAATCAAGCCAGGTATATGGTTTACCTGCTGTTTCCTTGTTTAAAGCCTTCAGTAATACTCTCAATTTAGTTTTTAAAATACCATTGTAGCGCTCCACCAAACCATTGGAGGTGGGGCAATACACTGATACTTTTCTGTGTGTTAAACCCATAATCGTTTTCATTTCTTTCAAAACACTGTTATTAAAATGTGTCCCGTTATCAGAAATTATTCTAGACGGACACCCATGGCTTGGCATAATATGAGTTATCAGGCATTGTACCACCTCATGTGCTGTCTCTCCCTTTTACATGGAAATGCTTCTATCCACCTTGAAAAAGCATCCACCCAAACTAACAAATACCTTTTTCCCTGCACTGGAACAATCATATCGGTAAAATCAATATACCATTCTTTTGCTGGGCCTTCTGGTATTGGAAGTGTCCCAGGTGATATTTTAGGCCCTCGTTTAGGTATGTTAATATTGCATACCATGCAATTTTGCACAACCTGTTGAATCAGGTTATCAATTTTTAAAGTCCAAAATCTTTGTTCAAATTGTTGCCTCATTGTTTCCTTATTCCAATGCATGGTTGCATGCCACTCAGCCAATACCTTAATCGCCTGGCTCATTGGCATACAAGGTAATCCTTCTTCTGCATTAAACCATTCACTTCCCAATTTCATGCATCCTCTCTTCAACCATTTTTCACTTTCCTGTCCCTCTGGCTGCCACATTTCAATCTTATCTACATTCGTAAGTGGCCCTTCCTGTGTCTGTCTAGTATTATACAAAATCTTTTCACTTTGCTTAACCACCTCCGTTGCTGCTGCATCAGCTATTGCATTACCTAGTGCCTCAAAGGTTGGCTTTTCAGTGTGGGCCGGGGTCTACACAACTGCAGTTTTTCTACCTTCACGTTCCCTTCTTGCCAAAATTTCAAACAGCAATTTCCAATATGTGTAATGTTGTAAATTTTTACCTGCACTGGTTATCATCCCCCTACGCTGCCATTTTAATATATGATACTGTAGTGAACTTGCAACATAACCACTATCAGTATATATAGTGACATTTTGAGTCATATCAGTGTGTTGTAAGGCCGTAATAACGGCTAAAAGTTCAGCATGCTGTGCAGTCTGGTCAGGAGGGGTTTTATATTGTACTTGCATTATCTTTCTTAGATTCTCATCTACCTGCACGCAGGCAAAGCCTGCAACAGTCCTTTCACAAGCTCCATCTGTAAACCATATTAACCCATCAGATAAGGGTTCAAAAGTAAGACAGTGAAATGTAGGGATTTCTATAGTATCAATCTCACCCTCTTGATCGACAGGAAAAAGCAGATCTATCTTATTTCTCTGTTCTTTAGTTAATGGTATCATTCTTATATCTTGTCCTAAAAGTACTGCTTGATATTTTCCAAATCTAGTGGCTGTCAATGCCGTCTGGCTAGGGCTCAACAGCGTTTTAATCGTGTGGTTAGTATGTATTACAATAGGAACAAAAGGCATTTGTGCTCTCCATTTACCTACTGCAGCCACTATAGCTGTCAGTAACTTTGGTATTTCTTTCATTCCCTTTTCCACATGATTAAAAGAGCCTGACAAAAAAGCTACTGGTGCATTTACTTCATTGTTTTGATTAATCATAGCTGCCCAACTATTTCCCATGTCTTTTACCCATAGATGCACAGGTGATTGGATATCTATTACTGCTAACGGTCCTGGGGATAACAAATCCCTCACAATCTTAGCCAATATTATCTTATCCTGCTCTTCCAATACAATTAATGTATTCTTTGGTGTGGCTGCGGGCAGTTTCAAATGTTTATAAAGTCTCATTACTTTTTGTGTATAATTTGGTATCCATTGTCTGCAATAATTTAACATTCCCAAAACAGCACGTAACTGGGTAACTGTTTGCGGTACCGGAGTCTCATTTAAAATAGATATAACTTCCGGTATAATGACCTTATGTTCTGCTGAAACATTTTGTCCTAAAAAGGTGACAGTAGACTGAGCTATAACACATTTTTCCCTGTTACATTTATATCCTAACTCTCCTAATAACAAAAATAATTTTCTAGTCCATTCTAGGCATTCTGCTTCAGTCTCAGCAGACAGTAGAATATCATCTACATAGACAAACAATGACACCGTGTCAGGCAATTGACTCCTGAAATCCTTTAAATCCATCATTAGTTGTTTTGAGAATACCGATGGACTATCAGTAAAGCCTTGAGGCATCCTAGTCCACCTGTATGCCTCATTCTGTACTATAAATGACGTCAAATCCCTAGACTCTGGGTGAAGAGGTATTGAAAAGAATGCATTAGACAAGTCAATAACAGTGTTATATGCATATATATTCTGAGTGTGCAAAAGTGTAGCAGGATTTGCACAAATCGGAAATTGATTTCTTGTAATCTCATTTAGCTCTCTTAAATCATGTACTATCCTTACATTGTTTTCCCCTTTCGGGACTGGAAACAATGGGGTATTGTACGGGGATACTGAAGGTTCAATAATACCACATTTCAATAATTTACCAATGTGTTCCAGGGTTTTGGATACTAATTTAGGTCGTATGGGGTAAGGGTCTTGCTTCGGCCCCTGTGCCCCTTCTATTAATTCTATCTTGTGGGGTTTTGCATTTATGGCTAATCCATATGGTGAATCACTTGTACTCCAAATATGTTGCGGTAATTCTTCCATAACCCTTACTTTATTTTCATTATTCAACTGTTGAACCATGGTGAGCAAACTTGGTATTTCTTTATTTCCAAAATTTAAACACAATCCTAATTGAGACAATAAGTCTCTACCACACAAATTTACTGGGCAATCAGGTGCCACTAAGAAGGGTACCACAGCCTCCCTTGAACCGTGCGGTTGGCATTCCAATCGCACCAGAGTCGGTTCTGTTAGCCTTTTTCTTTGTTCTATCCCCGTAAATCCCACTGTTGTTCTATACTGATTTGAAAGCTTAACTCCTAGTGGTTTTGCACATAACACAGAGGTACTCGCCCCTGTATCTATCAAAAATCTCACAGGAGTTCCATATTTGCCAATTGTCAATGTAATAAAGGGCTCCCTTGTGTCTAACCTGAAAATCATTCCCTCTTCCTGACACGGGTTTGCTTCCAGTCAATAGCATTGGTCTGGAATATTCTGCCAAGTTGGAAAAGCATTTACAGTACCCTGTCTCTGTACTGCCGCTCCTGGTCCCTGTGATTGCGTCGCTGGCTGCTGTATTGCAGTCTGCGGGGCACTCGCAGGTATCCCTACTACTTGTGGCATTAATCCTTGCTGCGTCTGCATTTGTACTTGGGGCATTCCTGCATTCTGATAACATTCTGAAGCATAGTGACCAAATTGCTGACATCCCCAACATTGTACATGTGCCCTCCTGTTAGGTGATAGTCCTGATCCTTGCATCCTTCGACCTCTACCCCTGCCTCTAACCATACCTCGTCCCCTTGGTTGGTACGGCCGGCTATATCCCGGTTGTACATAGTAAATGACCTGTGGAGGTGAGGCAGAGGGTGTTACAATTGTTTCTTGTTTTTTTATTTCTATCCTGTTCCTTGCTTTCCAAATCCTTTAACTGCATAGTCATTAACTTAGAAGTTAATTTTGCCTGTTCTTTCTGTGGGGTCTCTATCAGTTTACGATGCACATTACTAAAATGCATCAAAGTCTGTCTTATTTCTGGCCATGGTTTTGAAGACAGAGCAATAACAGCATCCAAATTTTTACGCATATTACCAGGCAAGGTAGACATAAAAAGATGCAAAAACACGGCAACATTATGAGCTACATCCGCATCCTGTCCTGTCTGTGCTTTATACAAGGTCAAACACTGCGTTAAGTGGGCTGCAAAATCAGTCTTTGGATCCCACTTACTACCGGTAATGGCTGAAAAATCAATTGGGGTTGGGTACATAATATGCAACGCTGCAGAAAGCTGCGCCTTAATTTGTCCCGCGTAGATATCCCCGTCGGCCGTATATAACGGCAGGCACGGATATCCACATTGTACTGCCAATTGAGAAATATTAATGCCCGAGGCTGCACACAAAGCTTTTAAATCACCTATAGTCAATAAAGTGCCTGCTGTAACCTGTTCTATCCCTTCTAACCACATGCGGGCTCCTTTCACTATACTGGGAATTTTTGCAACTAAAGTTGTAACATCTACGGGGGTGTATGGTTTGTAATGTTGTATTCGATTGCCAGCTGCGTCCAAGCGCGTCATAACTGGCATGTGTAAAGCACTACTATCTAAAGCACTGCAAATCTCCTGTTTACCTTCCTCTTCCACCTCTTCTTCAGCCTGTTTCATTTTGTAAAACCAATCGTCCCAGTACTCCAGCCCTGCTTTAATAAAGCCCAGGCTTCCCGCCTTGGGGCAATATTTATTTATTACTTTTGTCAAATTCTGTACATCCTCATGTGAGGTAGGTCCTTCCTTATCACAGGGGAAAAGGAGGTTTTTAACTTCCAACAGGTTCTTAATAACTCCCCACCATTCTGCCCCATATTTAGTTTTATCCAATCTCACAAGTTCTGCAGCTACATAGGTTTCCTTAAAAATTGCCTTTGACGGTCTGGGTGTCAATTTGGGCGGTGTTTCCCTGATTTTAAACGTGGGTGTCTGAGGATCCACTCTAAGGGAAGGTTCAGGGGGTGACTCGGTACATAGCCGAAGCCGTCCCTCAATTTCAAATTGTGTTGCCAGGTCATATTGTTCTGATGTAATTAGGGTTTTCAAATCAGGGTAAGTGCCTGATTCTGCACTAGATTTTCCTTTTTCTTTCTGTCTCACCCGTTTTTTTTCCTTTTTCTGTTCCCTAGTCCCCACATCACTGTCCTCATTATCCCCTCCCTTTTCACTTTCTGAATCACTGGGGGGGTCATCAAGAGCCGAATACCCAGCGCATGGCACAGGGCGCTTTGCCTTTGATTCCTTCATTTTATCAGTCGCCCTTAGGGGGCACAACGTGTCCCTGCTAGATTCATATGACGGGGGATTATTTCTTTCTGCCTCTTTTTGTATCCTATCTACATCAGCATGAAACAGATCTGCTGCTAAAGAAAATAAATTCCAAATTGTAAGATGCTTCTCTAAGCTTTTCTTCTGCCTAGTTTTATTTTTATTTTCTTGTAAGTAGCTCAGGAGAGATAATAATTTTGGACGATCAAACGATCCATCCTGAGACCAGCTCAAAACAGAATCTTTTGCATCATATTTGATCCATTTGTCATGTATTTTTTCAATCTGTTTTTTTTCTAATGGGAATAATTCTATGACATGCTGCAAAGGGGAGCATTTTTTTGAACTATCTAAATCTAAATACATAGCATATACAGGAGGCTTTTCTTTCTTATCTGCCCCTTTCCCTTTCATTTTATTCTGACTATTACAATTTCTCCTATAGAGCCACAACCTACAAAAATATACTACTGCACCTAAACAAAGAAAATATACAAAAAAGAAAACTACAAAGCTAAACAAATATACTACTAATGTCCACAATGTAAGCTTACTTACGCGTCTTCTTATTTCTCTTTAGCAAGCTCAGGAGTCGTAGCCTGTATGTCCAGTTCAGTAGTTTGATCAATCCCACTTCAGTGGTACACAGAAATCAGGCTTTAAACAACGCTTGCTCTCTCTCAGAATCCTGTAAAAAGCTTCATTAACAACAAACACTTAATTTGTCCTTCGTCTCGCCTTCTCTTTTCCGTATGCGGCCTGCTCCTGGCTGGCTCGCCACTTTGAAGAAAAGGATGCCGCCACTTTTGTAGAGAAGGCTAGACGAATTTCATATTTAATATAAACAGTGTATTTACAATTTTTCTGCATAGCTCAATGGGCTATTGCAGGAAGCATTTCTTGATAAGCAATATACAAGCCAGAATGAATGATTAAAACAAAGCAATGTAAAGCAAAGAAATCAGAATGCTATATACAGAGAGAGAAATCTATATACAGACAAAGACAAATTCAAAATGCTTACTTATTTCTTTGTTCCACTCTCCTTATAATCTTCTCCTGATATCACGTGCTTGCAGGCTGTACCATACCATAAATCCTACAGCAGAACATATGCCGCATCTGGTTCCCATTATCCCACAGACTTTCTGGAGCCTGCCTTTGGCTAATGTACAGTCTCTCATACAGTGAAAACAAATTATTTATTGTGAACGCAAACAACTAATAATCTTACAAAAGTAAAATGTGACCAAGTATAGCTTCTTATGTACCAATTCCAGTGTATTATGTTAATGGAAGAAGCTGGATGTGGTGAAAGAATGGATAGAAGCAGAATCAACCTGGTTTGGTTGTTGTAATTGAGACATGGCTCTGTCTTCAAGGTGATCCAGCCATTAATGAGCTTTGTCCTATGGGATATAAAATTGCTCATATTCCTAGAGAAAGAAAGAAAGAAAGAAGGTGGGGTTGCTTTATTATATAAATCGTTTTTTAAACTTCAACTCCGGTCATTTTTTGTTACCTCCTCTCTACAAATAAGATGACACATTACAAAATACTTTAGGCATTATATCCTTTTACTGTCTACCAAATCAATGGTCTTGGTGTAGCAAGGTTTTATGGATTTTATTGCTATGATGTATGTAGAATGTAATAATATATTTTTATTAGGAGATGTGAATTTACATTTGGAAGATAATAGAGATTGTAAGGCTAAACAATTAATTGATTTTTTTTTTTTTTTCTTTTAGATTCATATGCATGTGAAAGGGTGGGATTAGGTCCAACACATATTAAAGGGCATCAGATTTCTTTGCTTATAAATTAGATGATCAGAAGAGTGTTTTTGTATTTGATCCTATTTGGGAACCAATTATTTGGCCAGATCATTGTGTGTTGTGATTTCTTTTGAATTGGAAAGAAAGTTGTTGATTTATCTTAAAACATAAGATTAAGTCTCGGGGGGGGGGGGGGGGGATAAGTGAGAGAGATTTTTTTAAATCTAACATTGATGTTATATTGCAGTCAAGATTAGACAAAGGTGAAATTTCTCTTGAGAGCTGGAATCAGGAAAGTTTATTAATTATAGAAGAAATTGCTCCTTACCAGGAAAAATCAATATATCAATCTAAGCGTCCTGTCTGGTATTCATCTGAATTATTTAATTTTAAAAAAGAATGTAGGCAGTTGGAGAGGAAGTGGCGTAAAATTATTTTAGATACAGATAACCCTTGCCGAGAGCTGTTCACTCCACTCGGGACCATCTCAGCATATCTCGGAAAGTCATAAGTACATAAGTAATGCCACACTGGGAAAAGACCAAGGGTCCATTGAGCCCAGCATCTTGTCCACGACAGCGGCCAATCCAGGCCAAGGGCACCTGGAAAGCTTCCCAAACGTACAAACATTCTATACATGTTATTCCCGGAATTGTGGATTTTTCCCAAGTCCATTTAGTAGCGGTTTATGGACTTGTCCTTTAGGAAACCGTCTAACAGTTTTTAAAACTCTGCCAAGCTAACCGCCTTCACCACATTCTCCGGCAACGAATTCCAGAGTTTAATTACGCGTTGGGTGAAGAAATATTTTCTCCAATTTGTTTTAAATTTACTACACTGTAGTTTCATCGCATGCCCCCTAGTCCTAGTATTTTTGGAAAGCGTGCACAGACGCTTCACATCCACCTGTTCCACTCCACTCATTATTTTATATACCTCTATCATGTCTCCCCTCAGCCATCTCTTCTCCAAGCTGAAAAGCCCTAGCCTCCTTAGTCTTTCTTCATAGGGAAGTCGTTCCATCCCCGCTATCATTTTAGTCGCCCTTCGCTGTACCTTTTCCAATTCCACTATATCTTTCTTGAGATGCGGCGACCAGAATTGAACACAATACTGAAGGTGCGGTCGCACCATGGAGCAATATAACGGCATTATAACATCCTCACATCTGTTTTCCATACCTTTCCTAATAATACCCAACATTCTATTTGCTTTCCGAGCCGCAGCAGCACACTGAGCAGAAGGTTTCAGTGTATTATCGACGACGACACCCAGATCCCTTTCTTGGTCCATAACTCCTAACGTGGAACCTTGCATGACGTAGCTATAATTCAGGTTCTTTTTCCCCACATGCATCACCTTGCACTTGCTCACATTAAACGTCATCTGCCATTTAGCTGCCCAGTTTCCCAGTCTCGAAAGGTCCTTCTGTAATTTTTCACAATCCTGTAGTGAGTTAACAACTTTGAATAACTTTGTGTCATCAGCAAATTTAATTACCTTGCTAGTTACTCCCATCTCTAAATCATTTATAAATATATTAAAATATAAATATAAATAAATATATTAAAAGTCTACTCCACGGATTCAACATTCAACCTAAAGTCTTTCATAATAACATTTCCATGGTCCATTTTAGACTCTCTTACCCTTTCCCTTTTTTCTTCTTACCCTGTTCCTTCTATCCTCTCTAATTAATTGTAACTTTCTAACCACTGATCTGACGATAGTCTTGTCAGTACATTGTAAGCCACTTTGAGACTGCTAACCTGTGGGAAAAAGTGGGGTATAAATGTGCTAAATAAATAAATAAGCAAAATTGGTGTAGACTTATTAACAGCTATAAGTGGCAACTTAAATAAGCAAGGAAAGTATATTCTTCACTAACTGGAGAGAATATATTAGATTCTAAAAAGCTACATCAAGCTACATAAATCTGTGTCACCTTCTCAACTATTGGAGGAACATTTTAATACTCCATCTGCTAATGATTTAGCATTCTTTAAAACGAAGATAGAGAAACTGAGAAAATCATTAACATCAGTAGATTGGCATTCTTATGAATATGAAGATAATAACATTAAGAATTCAGGAGGTGTAATCTCTGATAGAATGCTGCTTTCATTTGCAATACCTGAAGAGATAGGGTTCTTACTTGCGCAAACTTTCTACCTCACATTGTGCTTTGGACAATTGTCCTTATTTTTTGAAACATCCTTCATTAATTTTTTTTTTTATATCTACAAAAGTGCATTGAGGATATTTTGTTAAGGTGAGTATTTACAAAGGAAATGGGTAGAATACTTCTTAACACCAATACCTAAAAATTTTAAACTTCCGTTGTCAGATGTGACAAATTATCGACCGATTGCATCTATACCATTATTAACTAAATTAATTGAATCCATTGTAGCAAAGCAACTGATGGACAGTAATATTCTTCTTCCAGACTCTCAATCAGGATTTAGAAGGTTATTTAGTGCTGAGACCGTAGTGACCTCTTCACTGCCTTATTTTAAGAAAGGAAATTAGCAGGGGTAAGAGAGTTTTGATAATGCAATTTGACATGTCTGCTGCTTTCGACTTAGTAGATCATGGCATTTTGTTATTAACTGGATTTCTATGGAATAGGTGATGTTGTTATTCTTCATTGGTTAAAGGGTTTCCTCAAATCTCAATCATACCAAGTAAAGAAAGCGGACACTTTTTCTTCACATTGGATTTCATAATTGTGGAGTTCCACATGGATCTCCGCTTTTTCCTTTCCTTCTTAATGTTCTGATGTCTCAGCTGTTCTTTTTGAGAAAAAAGGATACACTGATGATACCACATTGACGATTCCATTTTATAATTCTCTTTCAGAGGTGAATAGTAAGATCGAGTATATTTTCAAAATTTTAATTGAATGGACTTCATCGCGTTCTGACTGAAGTTGAACAATGAAAAAACAAAATTTATGGTGCTGGGAACTCAATATAAGCCTTTTGAAGAAACTGCTCTTATTACAACTAGTCCTACATTTCAATTTGAAAGATAAATTAAACTTTTAGGGGTAATTTTTGGACAAATATCTATCCTTTGAACCCCAAGTGAATCAAATGATAAAAGAATGGCTTTTACACTATGAAAAGATTAAGGAGATTGAGATCCAAATTGAATTTTGATGCTTTTAGATCTTTGGCACAGTCATTGGTGTTACCACAGATAGATTATTGTAATGCAGTTTTATTGGGGCTTTTTTGGAAGGTCTTTGGAAAAAGCTACAGACATTGCAAAATACTGCAGTGAGATTGATTTGCAGCTCTTCTAAGTATGATTGAGCTGCTCCACTTCTGAGAAAATTGTACTGGTTGCCTGTAAAGGCGTAAATTGTATTTAAATTGAGTACAATTACTTTCTCAGTTTTGAATGGTTTAGCTCCTGCGTATCAGATCTCATAACTCTTTCACAATGTCATAGTGGTCTATCTGATAATTTACTCTTTTATTGCAATATCCTAATCCTAAAGGTATTATATATAGATCTGTTTTTGATGGGCTATTTTATTTTGTCAGTCTGTAAAGTGGTAGAATTCATTAGCATTGAATATTAGGAAAACAGATCAGTCAAAAAGGTTTGAGAAGGCTCTGAAATCATATCTTTATCAACTATTAGTAATGGTATAAATTTGTAGCTTGCAGGGAATGCCTTGTTTTTTTCAATCTTATTGTAAACGGCAAGGAGCTCTAAGTGTCTTATGTAAATGTTTCAAGCTATGGTTTCTACTTAGTTACAGTGTTACAAGATTTGTTTCACAGCCACCCAGGGTGTGTATTTTTTTTTCTGTTCTGTCCTTCCTTCAGCTCATTTAGCCCAGTCATTGCAGTGAGAATCCTCAGCTGGGATTGGGGATCACACACCCTGAAATCCTGGGCTTGGATTGTTTACATAGGATTGGTTTGTCCTCTTTTTGTTTTGGGTTCAGCCACAAGATGTCACCATAACCTGATGATCGAGATTTCCTCCCCTCGGGGATTGTGAATGCTGTCTCTGCACTATGCCCAGGCTAGGAGCTGAACCCAGATCCTCTGCATGGCAATACACAGTGCTCAACACTGAGCCGCTAAGCTGGTCATACCTTCTTTTGTATTCAAATATGTTTGTTTTGAATTTTTTAACCTTTTAAACATAACATACAACCTGATAAAAAAGGAAAACAATAAGCACTGTGGCAGTAAGAATTCCATTTATGTCTCTACAAGAATCTCTGCTGCCTAAGGGGCCCTTTTACAAAGCTGTGCCAAAATGTGGGCTGAGGTAGTGTGGGCGCTTGTAATGGACTGGCACTGGACTATTTTCCAGCGCTTATGGAAAAAAAAAAGGGGGGGGGGGTTGGGGCCGGTAAATGGACATGCAGCAAAATGAAAACCAGTGCGCATCTATTTATGGCCTGAACCCCTAACGCCACCCATTGACCTTAGCGGTAAGGGCTCATGCGTTACCTGTGCGGTAACTGTCCAGTGCGTGCCAACTGCCAATTACCACCAGGAACGCCCCTGCGGTAGAAAATTATTTTCTGCCGCATGTTTTCAGCACATGTCAAACTTGAAATTACTGCCAGGCGCACTCGCTATCTGGGAGGTAATACCAAATTTACGTAAGCTACACACATGTAGGCCCTTACATGCCTTTGTAAAAGGGCCCCTAAGTATGTAAAGCAGGGTTGTCCAACCTCTGTCCTTGAGGGCCGCAATCCAGTCGGGTTTTTAGGATTTCCCTGAGATCTATTTGCATGCTCTGCCTCCATTGTATGCAAATAGATCTCTTGCATATTCATTGGGGAAATCCTGAAAACTCGACGTGGCGATGGCCGAGGTTGGACACCCCTGATCTAAAGTGTCCCACATATGTTGACATATGTTGACAAATATTACTTGGATTAATATTTTCTGCTTCATCTTTATATTTTCAACATAAACAATATTCCACCATTGATTCCCAAGTGCATCTTTCCAATTAACAGTTTGGCCAATACTTCTCTTGATATGGTTTGTGAGATGGATCCCATTTAGTAGGATTACTGAAAACTAGCATCCAAAATAATTAAGGGACCCTTGTATTAAAATGCTTTAGGAAATGGGCTTAGTACTTTTTTAATGTGGGACTTTCTCACACCCTAAGCCCATTTCTAACGTGGTAGTATTTAAGGCAGTTTAACTTACTTTCAACCATTTTTATTGGTGATAACAGCAGCCTCACAAATATAATGACAAAATTTTAGTGTTGTGCCATCTTACATTAATCTTGTAAACCATCACCATTTTATAAATGACAAACCATTAACCTAACTCCCCACCCCCCCCCCCCCAATAAGAAAATCTTAGTTATTAGTCATCCTCCTCCAATTCTCAATTCTGCATGTTAGAGAGCTTGGACTCTGATAGCTCCCTAAAACCGGAGTATGCCTTCCCTTCCCTTAAAACTGCCCTAGCATCCTCCCCCATCTTAACCCCCCACCCCCCCTAAAATGTACTAAAGACTTGAATTAACCAATTGGAACAGTTCCTCCAATGTGAGAAGGAAAATCGCCTAGCTGATTTAAGATATGGTTTTTGGCCTTTGACGCCAACAACTGAATATGAGGCCCCCAAACAGAATAAAACAACCTCTATTGCTTAAAGGTAAGGCACACCTCTAAGAGCTCCTTTAAAAGTAAATCATGTAGCCTATTGTGCCAGTGAGAAGGAACATCCCTCTGGGTCTAATATTGTGTAATATATACTTTTTCCCCAATATGCAAGCTTTTTGTTGTCCAAATTCGATTGCCTTTACATCTTAGTCCCAAGGTGGAAACCTAACCCAGAAGGATAGCCCCAGGAGTATCCCTGTGCAACCCCAGAAGGCACAATTAAGGCAGTGTTCAATGATTTTTTTTTTCAGGTCATGTTCGTGCATGTTATCAGAAAAAAGTTAACGTGGCAGCACTTACCTTCTCCTTTTTAGGAGGCACTAGGTGCTCCTATATTAACTCTGCATTATCTGTGTGCGCTAATGTAAACATGCTAGCTGAATAACGCTTCCCTGCCTATGACATGCCCTTCTCGAAAAAATAACAAAATAAATAAATAGCGTGCAATTAGTGCAAGCTGACAAGCGAATTACTGCAAAATGTTTTTAACGCATTTTATGGTAAGCCTTTTTCCCCTCTGTAAAGCTTAATTTGATTTAGTGGAAGGGCAACTAAATGTCCATCACTGAAGGCACAATTTCCTCTTTACATGTATCCTAACAGGCATTTAACACAGGCGCTAAACTTCTATTCATGATCGTAATAATAAATTAGATATTATTTCTGCTTGGTTACACAATCATAAATTGTGATGAACAGTAGCAGCCCTACCATTAGGTCAGCTGAGGCGAGGGCCTCAGATGGCACTCTCATGAGGCGGCATCACCCCCCGCCTTTCCCTCCCCAGCCTCCTTCCCCGAAATTACCTTTTTCTTTATTTTTCTTGTTTTTCAAAAGAAGGTGGCGACAACAATTCCCATAGGCTGCCTTGCTGCTGGTCTGGCTCCTGAAGCAATTACCTGTTTCCTTGGAAACGGGCCGCCTGCAGTAGAGAGAAGGGGTTGAGAGGAGGGTGGCGGTGGAATAGAAAAGTTAATGTTGGGGAGAGAAGAGGGGCGGGGGAGGTTGGTGGCAGTTCATTGTCTTGGGCCACCCCTGCTGATAAAGCATGAGTTACAGTTTTTTTTCTAGGAAGCAGGATTTTGAGTTTATCTGTCCGCTGCTTATTGATGGGTCTCCAATTCAGTTGTCTCTACTTTAAAACTTTTGGGTGTGACTTTTGATCATAGGTTATCCTTTCATCCTCATGTTTCAGCAGTGGTACAATGTTGTTATTTTTTAATTGAAGCTTTTTTGCTCTGTGCGGTCATGCTTTGATATGTCAGCTCTTCGTATCTTGCTTCAGCCCTTTGTGCTAGGGACTTTGGATTATTGTAATGCCCTCCTTTCTGGTGCCCATCTGGTTGAGATTAAAAGGTTACAATTGGTTCAGAATATAGCAGTCAAACTGCTTTTGGGGGCCAATCTTTGGGACCATGTTACTCCACTTCTAAAAGCCAAGCACTGGCTCCCAGTTGTGATGAGGATAAAGTTTAAAATTCTGTGTCTTGTTTATAACATCCGGGTGACAGGGATCTGCCCTTCTTTTTGTCTCACCGCTTTCATTCTTACATTCTGGGACGGACTCTCCGTTCTTCTCGACAGAGCTTGTTGTTGGTTTCTGCGTTGAAGCAGTTTCATTTTACTATCGCTCGTAATTCTTTTTTTGAGATAGTTGGGTCCATATTGTGGAATGCTTTGCTACAATATTTGAGGCTTGAGACTTCATAATGCTAAATTTAAGGTAGGTCTTAAGACCTTTGTTTTTGAACAGTCTTTTTGTTGAATTCCCCTTGAGCAGGGCCGGTCAAACCCGGTAAGCAGGGTAAGCACTGCAGGAGGTTGCTTGCCTTCAAGGGCGTCACTTTGCAAGCAATCAAGCTCTGTATCTAATCTCTGCTGCTCATCTGAGTCTGGCTCCAAAGCTGTCAGCTCTCTGTCCTGTCCCCTCCCCCCTCCCAAGCAGAGAAATATCCTCCTTGTGTTTGTCAGATGATGTCACTGCTCCAACTGAATCTGGCTCTGAAATAACTTGTGGGAGCTCAGCTAACCTCTGTCCTCTGCCCAGAGAGGGCTCAGACAGAGACAGCACAGCAGAGCCTGGACCCTTGTTTTGTCAGAGACTGCTGTTTAGTGCTGCACCTGACCCACCCTTTTCCACCCCCACCCCCAACACAGCAACTCACAGGACAGGAGGGCTAGATGCCTGCTTTCAATTCCTAACCATCACCTATCTCTCATTCCCACTTCAGTAACTCCTGTTAGTCTGTCCAACTCAAATAGTAGAATATGTTAGTTTATGCTGATTAAGTCTGTCCTAGCTAGATCCTAAGCTGTGCTCGATAGGAAGGCTATTGTGCTGCATGCAGAGTCTAACTTCTTAGGATTTCAGGTTAATTTTGAAGAATTTGAAGAGGGGCTATCTCTGTTCTATATGTGTGACTGCAAGGCCAAGTGTCTGTTTGTTAGATTCTGAAATTTTGATAACACATTGTTTTTCAGAGTTGGCAAGACTGTCTGTTCTCCTAATTCCTGGTCTGTGTGCTAAGTTATTTTTCTTCTATACTGGTGTAATATTTTCAATGATGCCATGGCTGGTAAAAGGGGTGTGTCTACTGTGGGGGCGGAGCCATAGTGATCCCGCCTCTAGATGGGTAGGAGCGCCAACTAATAGACTGCAGGAGGGCGCTAGAAACCCTAGGGCCGGCCCTGCCCTTGAGGTGTAGGTGGGCTGTTGTGTACCTGGCTCTGCAGTAGGCACAATTTTGCAGGACTTTATCTTTTTCTTTCCTATTGTTTTTTTGGTGTTCCTTTTCTCCTGTTATATTTTATTGTACACCGCATAGATCCTTATTATACAGTATATCACATTTAATAACCTTGGGCAACCTAAAACCACCAATTATTCATCATAGTGCTGATATGCTGCTGGCTTACCAGATCCTGTGAACTAGGAATATTTGTAGGTCAATATTCAAATGCCACAGTTGGTGTGGTATTTTTAAAATGCCAGCTGCAGCGTTTATATATTCCATGGATTTAGCACTGTAATCAGGATAGCGAGCAGTGCTGAATATACATGGACAGTGGTGACTGCCACTTACTTCAAGGATAGCAGCGATATGTTCAGCTTTTGATAATTTCAGCTATATCAGTGATTCCTTAACCTGGTCCTGGAGGCCCCCCAGCCACTCAAATTTTCAGGATATCTACAATAAATATTCATGAGATATATTTGCATACACTACGTCCACTGTATGCAGATGTCTCTCATGCATATTCATTTTGTGGATATTCTGAAAACGTGACTGGCTGGGGTGCCTCAAGCAGAGGCGTAGCCAGACCTCACAGTGGGAGGGGGCCAGAGCCCACGGTGGGGGGCACATTCTGGTCTCCCCCTCCCCCCCACTGCCCGCAAGCTGCAGCAAATACCTTGGCTGGCATGGGTTCCCAACCCCTGCCAGCTGAAGCCTTGTCCAGCGCCAGTCTCCAGCCCTGCTCTCTCTTCCCCTTCACATCCTGCACGTTCCTTTTAGTGAAACTGAGCATGCTCAATTTCATTAAAAGGAGTGTGCATGACGTGAGGGGGAAGAAGAAGCAGGGCAGGCAACTTGGCGGTGCCGGAGACTGGCGCTGGACAATGCTTCAGCTGGTGAGGGTTGGGCAACCCCGCCAGCAAAACCAGGGGCCCTGAGGAAATTTGGAGGGGCCCCGGGGCCTCATGGTCCCACATAGCTATGTCACTGTCCTCCAGGACAAAGTTTGAGAACCACTGAACTATACAGTTTTAAATTAGAGCAACCTTTGTGCTGGCCTATATTTAGAGGCTAAATAGAAACAGTTTTTCCACATCACTATCCCCCAGATTCTATATAGCTTGCCTAGAGATCCGTGCCGAAATCCAAGCAGATTCTAAAACAACACATATAACTTAACAAGCTAATGAGCGCTGATTGGCACTAATTAGAATTTACACACACAACTCGCTAAGCACATTCTGTAATGAAGTGCGCTGAACTTCTAACGCATGCAGGCAAAATGGGCGTGGTTATGGGCGTGGAAATGGACGTTCTGAAATTTACACATGTATTTATAGAATATGGCCTCTGCGCCTAAATCTAGGAGCTGGGATTTGTGCTACGTTTTTGTTGGTGTAAATGGAAGTGCGTAGTTTTAGGTGCTGAGATATCAACTTAAGAGTATTCTGTATACTGCGCCTAAATATAGGCGCCACTTATAGAATACACTTGGTCGGCACTGATTTCCATGCCGATATTTTTTAGGTGCCATATTTAGAATCTCCTCCTATATTCCTAATTCTGTAACAGGGCACCTAAATTTAAAGGCATATACTACTAGCACCTATGCAGGTGATGTCCACTTCCCTGGACACTCAGTGCTGCTATATAATGTAGGTGCACTAATTCCATTGGGCCCGATTATTCAGTGCTATTTAACTGGCCAGGAATGGCTCCTGGCTGGTTAAATAGTGCTTGGCTAGTTAAGTGCTGATAGCACTAAACCGGCTAAGTTGAGCGGTTAAGATAGGCCTACTATTTAAGTGGTCTATCTTTAACCACTATTAACTTAACCAGCTAGCGCTGAATTTTCACTTAGCCGGTTAAGATGCCACGGCCAAAACTGAAGCAGGATATTCAGTGCTGATTGCCAGATACAGCCCGGTGTTAAATATCCAGGGTCAGCACCGGCGGTAGGCAGCACGGTTAGCTGCTGCTGCTGGCTAAATATCAGGAGGTTAATGTGTAAATGCAAGGCAGGCATTCGCTGGGGAGGAGCATGAGCAGGGCATAGGCGAGGCTGGCCTTTACATGCATAATGTGCAGAATGCTATAAGTTAAGTGCTATGGTGCTAACATTTCTTCCTTCCGTAGACCTGGTGTAAGTGGGTGTGCCTAAATGTAAGCAAATTGATGCAAACTTATGCTAATATTCTATAAGAAGTTGTATGAGTGTAGCTGTTCCTATGGAAGAGGCTCACTACCCGCATTTGTGGGGCACCTACATTGTGTTGTCCGGTTATGGAATTGCCTCTTATCTGGATACATTTAGGCACTCTCCACATAGTACCACTGAAATTTGGCAGCTAAGTGCTTTGAATGTTGACATGTTCAGTTTTCTTTCTTTCTCTTTTAACAGTTTATCAAAAGTTACAAAAACAACATACTATAGTCCAACAGAGTTCTCTAATTTGCCAGAACACCAATTTATCTGTATATAGCACTAGTGAATATTCAGATTAGGAAATGCTGGACCATAGAAGGGGAGGGGACAAGGGATAGGGAGATGCTGGACCATAGGGGTAAAGAGGAGAGAAAGGGGACAGGGTAATGTTGAACCATAAAGGGAAAGGCAGAGAGAGGGAACAGGGACATGCTGGACCATAGGGTTAGAGGGGAGAGAGAGAAAACAGTGAGATGCTGGGCTTCAAGCGTGGGGCGAGAGAAATGGAGGACAGGGAGATGCTGGGCTATGTGTGTAGGGAGGGAGAGGAAGAGGGGATCTGAGATTCTGGGTATTTAGAACTATGTGAGAGAGGCATGGGAGTTGTCAAGGAGATGAGTGAATGGAGCGCAAGAGGCTAGAAATGTAGTAATGAGTAAGTGAAGGGAATAGGAGACCAGGGAATGAGTGAGACAGGAGAAATGAGAGAACTATGGGATGAAAAACTGGGACTAGCATACTGGAAAATTATACTGTAATATAATATGTTCTGGAATGCACTGCCTGAAAGGCTGTACTTAGACTATCTCTACTTCAGGAAGCAGGTGAAAGCTTGGCTCTTCAACCAGGCCTTTACTGGAAGAAGTAACTAACTCATTAGTCTCACTCACACACACAAGGAGTACTCAGGCGACATATACTACAGCAGAACATGTTTATCCACTCCTACCCTAGCTGAGATAATATTTAACCTCATGTGCAACTTTCTTTAAATCAATCACCTTACTTTCTAACTCTTCCTTCTTTCTTACCCTTCTATATGTTACATCTTTGCTTTACACTTTGCTATCAATTATAATGTTCTATTACGTATTGTGTTGACATTGTAATAGTTTTGAATAGTTTTACTGCTGCAATTGTCTATTGCTCATGTTTGATCTATTCTTACTGTACACCACCTTGAGTGAATTCCTTCAAAAAGGCGGTAAATAAATCCTAATAAATAAATAATGAATAAAATAATGCCCAGACAACAAAAGTAGAAAAAAGTGTTTTATTTTGAATTTAAGTAGAATGTTAGCTTTGAGAAATATGCATTGGGGATGTCCTTGTATTTTGTTCAGTACAAGAGGAAATTTGTTTCTGTTTTTATTTTTCCAGTTTTGTGGACCACGGTACATGCTGAGTTTGACTTCTTGGGATTCCCAGTTCAATTTTTGTCTTCATATTTGTTTCTAATTTGTGATCCCTTATTCTGTATTTGGTTGAGGGTTTGTCTGTTTTAGTTGTGACTGAGGTGCAATATTTTGTTTGCATGTAGTAGGTGTATTGGTATTTTAGGGCCCAGTGTCATATGGTAGGGTTCATGTTGTTTGAACAATTTGAATTAGTGCTACTGTTGTATTGTAGATTTGCTACATATATGTTAGGATTTTTTTTCAGGTTTTGTATTTAACAATGTTGCTATTACTCAAATGGCATGAGTATCAGAATATTAATTGATTGATTGATTTTTACTTCCATGGAGAAAAATGCAAGTTATAATCTGCACCTGTTGGTGGAGGAGATAGGGTTTTTGTGGATGCAGAGCATGTTTACATTTAACTCATAATAACTGCTATACTGTGTCAGACCAAATGTCCATGAGGATAATGCAAGCAGTATGTAACGTATACAAGCATCATCATAAGTCCAGGTGTCTTCCACCCCCCTCCCCCCCCACACACACACTTGTAGAATTAATTTTTCTTTTCCCCTATAGGAAAGAGACTGAGAGCGGCAACAGTACATCTGACCCAAAGTCATCAGTAAGTGCTCTTGAGAATTCCAATTTACCCTCTAAAGAGATGACGCCAAGTCTATCAAGTCTATTAACGTCTCAACCAGATGGCAGCCCTAATGTCACACGCAAAGGTGAGTTTCACACTGACCTGTGATAAGCAGAGCAATATCATGGCTTATATCTTAGGTACTAGGCCCACCCTCTTAAAATCCTGCATTTGTCTGTCTGATAAGAGATCATATACAAATCTAGGTCTTCTGAAGAGACGTCTAAGCTATCTGCTCCTCTACCTTCTCCTGCTTGCCTGCTGGGTCTCCAGGTTAAAGTGGTGGACCACCCAGCCAATCAGCCTCAAAGGGGATAGAGATTGTCCTGTTCTCCCTATCTCCAGAAAGAACTACCTCTGATTAGTTCTGCAACAGTGCTGAGGAGATGGAGGAACAAATTAGGTATGGATGGGGCAAGCAACACTAATTTCAACACATCATACCCACAATGTTCTCTCTTCTACTTCTGCATGTGGCACTAGTGTGCCATTGTTATTCAGGCTTATTTAAGCAAAAGAAATCCAGTGTAATGTCTTCAAACATATAAATAAGGTCAAGGATGTAATATATTGTGAAAAAAGAGACCTTTGTAGTGTCTCATTTCATGCCGGGAGCACTGCCTGTCAACTCACTAGCTTCGCAGAAGTTAAAAAAGTATTCTCATGTGTATTAGTCCAGGAAAATGCCTATAAAATATTGTCTTAATGGTTTTATATGCCAGTGATTAAAAAGAATGTTTCTGGGAGTATCAGATCTTTGCTGGCGGTGTGGGACGGAGGTAGCGTCATTTTATATATATGGTAGTCGTGCAAAATTAAGGGATTGTTGGGCAGGAGTCATTAAGATTTTATTTGGTTGGCTGGAAATGGGTTTTGAATCTACTCCTAAATTTTATTTGCTTGGACTGGGGAAACAGAAGAGGACTGTGATGGCAACGTTGTTTAAAGCACGCAGGATTGACAGCTGTAAAATGTGAAATAGCAACAAGATGGAAGAGTGACTTTGGGCCGTTGCTATCAGAATGGAAACAATGGATGAAACTTTTATTGGAAATGGAAAAACTTAGACAAGAGGAAAGGTCTCTTTGCTAAGACAAGAGATGATTGGGCCAAAACCCAAGAACTGTTGGATTGAGAGGAGAGACTTAACAAGAGATACGGGGCAATTCTTTTAATAGGAGAGATGTGCACTGAAGAAATCACAGTGCATGTCACAATTTATTTATTTATTTCAACATTGGTATCCCATCTTTTCCTTTTTTTTTTTGTAAATATTTTTATTATTCCATGGGTGCAGTTACAGACATCATGAACAGTAACAGTACAAAACAGAACATGTCCTCACAACTTTTACCATCAGTCTACTGACCTCCATGTTTTATTCTTTAACTTTATCACTCCCCTCCCCCCACCCCCTCTCCCTCCCTCCTCCCCCTCCCTGCTTCTTCTTGCTTAGACAGCACACAATCTAAGTAATCAGGTTCTTATTCGGGCACCATGAGTAAGGTGCAAGTTCTCCTCCATAACTCACGATACTGGCGAGCACCCAGGGAAATCACAGATTTGTATCTCATAGACACCCAATTAGCCATGTCCATCATACTATTCTTCCAGGCTGCCAGTACCGGAGGCTCTCTATGCACCCACTGCTTCAACACACATCTTTTAAGCAGGATCATGGCTAGCAATACAAATTTACACTGTGAGGCTCTGAGCCCCTGCTCCTTAAGAGCCTGTCCACAACCCATTAACGTAATTGAATAGTGCCACTCCACTGATCTCTGTAAGATCTCTTCCATGAAGTCTATCGCCCCAGACCATAGTTCTTGCAGGGTTGGGCATTCCATAAACGAGTGCAGAAAAGTGCCTACCGCTCCCCCACATTTGTCACACTTGTCACTGTCCCACATCCCTAGGGATTTCCCCCTTGCTTTAGTGATATGCACCCTGTAAAGAACTCTGTACTGCGTATCTTGCAAGGATGCATTCGGAGTAATTCTCCGCAGGCCCTGAAAGATTGCACTCAGTCTCTCCACCGATACCTCTTCTACAACATCCTTACTCCATGCTGCTGCTAGCGATGTCAAATGAGGTGCCCGCAACTGTTCCCTGATCATTTGACACCATCTCGTCAGCCTGTTATGAGGCGGGGTCACTTGTAAAAAAGTATAATCAAGTTTTGTGAATCTCACTGTCGCCCCGCTCCGGCGCTCCACACTCAATATATAATCTCTTGCCTGTAGGTATGCGAAGAACTGAGAGCCAGGGATCTGCAACTCACTGCTCACCATAGCAAACGTGGGAAAGGCATCCTCCCCCTCCCTCCGGAACTGGCCTATGAATCTACAGCCTTTTTCCCTCCATTTACCAAAGACTGACACCCCCACCCCTGCTGGGAATGCCATATTTCCCACCAACGGCAAAAACGGGCTAGCCCCTGCGGTAATTCCCGCTTGTCCTCTCCACCATCTCCAAGCCATTTGAAGAGCTGCTACATAGGGGTTGTCCACTTTCTTTCTTGCCCCCGACACTGCCCAGGACTCTAGAACCGTAAAGGGATCATTCGGCTTGCACCAGCTCTCCCAGAAACCCGAAGGAGCAAAGAATCCCTGCTCCGTGATCAGTTCGTGGATCCACCTCATTAACGCAGCAACATTATAAATTCGCAAATCTGGGAGTCGAAGTCCTCCCTGCCCATTATTCCTAATCAACTTTGCAAATGCTATCCTCGGGCATTTGGCGTGCCAAATAAAGGTACTCACTACACTTTTATACAAACGCTCCTCCGAGGCTTTCACCCACAGAGGGAGCATCTGTAGCGGATAGAGTAGCTTAGGCAACAATACCATCTTGACCAGCGCTATCCTCCCTAGAAAGTTCACTGGCAGATCCTTCCACCTCTGACATATGAGTTTTACTTCCGCTATTCGGTCTAGCACATTTTTTTTATATACCCACGCCGGATTTGCACTGATATAGATCCCCAAGTATTTAATACCCTCTGTAGCCCAGCGTAGTGGAAAAGAGAGTGAGGTCTTACTCACACAGGGGTCACTCACCGGCAATGCTTCGGACTTGTCAAAGTTTATGCTGAGACCCGAAAATACCCCAAATGCCTGAATAATTGCCATGGCCAACGGTAGTGTACGAGTTGCCTCATCCAGCAAAAGCAGCATATCATCTGCAAATAGATTGATTATGTATTCCTCTCCACCCACCTTCAATCCCTTCATCGTGGCCTCCTGTCGCAACTTTACAGCCAGGGGTTCTAAAGTAAGAAGAAATAGTAGCGGTGAGAGGGGGCAGCCCTGCCTAGTCCCCCCTCCCAGAATAAAAGTATCTGTCAGGGAATCATTGACAAGGAGCTGCGCCGTCGGGTTACAGTATAACGCTCGTACCCAACCCAGAAAGTCTCCGTGAATACCAAAGCGTTCCAGAATCCAAAACAAATAAGACCAGACCACCTTGTCAAAAGCCTTTTCTGCGTCAAGGCTTGCCACTATAGCATCTTCCGCTCTGCCACTTCCCTCCAATAGTATTCGGCTCACTTTCACAATATTGGCTGATGCAAACCTCCCCTTAACAAAGCCCACCTGATCCGGGTGGACCAGGTCAGGAACCACCTTTCCCCAGTCTATCTGCCAATACCGCTGCCAGAATCTTTATGTCCTGATTTAGCAGCGATATAGGCCTATAAGAACCCACTAATTCTTCATCTTTCCCTGATTTAGGGATCAACACAATATGTGCATGGTTTAATACCGCCCCCATCTCACCCTTTTCCTTGGTCTCTTCACACATAGCTACAAAAGGTGCCACCATTATTACATCTTGCAGGATTTTATAATACTCCGCTCCTAGCCCGTCCGGGCCCGGTGCCTTGGCCAGCTTAAGATGCTTGACCACTTGTTGCACTTCCTTTCCTTGGATGGGCGCGTTCAACCCCCTCTGCTGTTCCTCTGAAATCCGGGGCAGACCTATCCCTTCAAAGAATTCCAGACATTTTTCCTCTGAGAACTCTCCTGCCTGATATAACTGTGAGTAATACTGAACAAATTCTTTTTTAATGTCAGACAACTGGGTTTTAACCTCCCTTCCCTGTTTCGTATTTTAGTTATAAACCTTTTTGCCGTTTTTTGCTTCACTAGGGACGCTAGCAATTTGCCCGTCTTATTGCCCCATTGATGTAATTTGTATTTATATAACTTGATATTATAGAGTGCACTTTCCTCCAATACATCCTGCACCTCCTTTCTACATTCCGTATATGCCTTCCTATTGATCTCAGAAGGGTGCCCAACGAACACTCGTCGGGCATCTCTCAATTTTATAGTAAGGGCCCTTATTTTTTCCCCTCGCTTTTTATTCAGGGAGGTCGTGTACGAAATAATCTTCCCTCGCAATACTGCCTTTGAGGCCTCCCAGAACACTCGTGGGGTCACATCTTGCGCATCATTTTCTATCATGTAATCTATCCAACTCTTTCTCAAATAAGTATGGAAATCCCTGCTTTGGTATAGTGCCGGGTTCATGCGCCACCGGTCGGTCCCTTCACGCTCTCCCTCATGCCACACCATCCACACCGGCGAGTGGTCAGACACCTCTGGCTCTCCGATTCCCGACTGTTGCACCCTCAAGGCCATCGTGTAAGGCACTAACAGGTAATCTAAGCGAGAGTGCGTCCCATGTGGATGCGAGAAAAAAGTAAAATCCACCTCATTAAGATGCTGATGGCGCCATATATCCACTAAGTCTAACTCTTTCATCAAGAAATTGACCCCTTTGTCTTCCTGGCCTTTGCCCACCCTTCTTGGGGGCTTGCAATCTATGGAAGGGTCGCTGGTGACATTAAAGTCCCCCCCTATTATTAGTTGGTATTGGTCAAATGTTACCAGTTTAGCAGTCAGCAACGTAAAAAAGCTGTGAGAGTATACATTGGGTGCATATACACTACACAACCCCACCCTTCTGCCCTGCATTTCTCCTGCTATTATGACAAATCTCCCTTCAGGGTCTTGGTACATTCTGTGCAGGTCAAAGCCAATAGATTTCTTAAGTAGTATGGCTACCCCTCTCTGCCTCCCATTGTAGGATGCAAAGAATACATCTCCTACCCAGTCCCTTTTTAACTTTAAATGTTCCAGCTTGCTTAAGTGGGTCTCTTGCAGCAGAGCTATATCAGCCTTCTGCCTCCTTAGTGCCTGCAATATTTTTGTACGCTTTATTGGGGAGTGCACTCCATCAACATTCATTGTCACAATCTTTAAGCTAGCCATACAGATTCAGCTCAATGTCTCCACTTGCGCATAACTCATTTACTGAGTCCGAGGGCCTCCCAGCTAAGCCCCCGGACCACTCATTCACTCCTGCATCTCCTCTTCTACAGTGCCCATGTATTATATCTCCAAGCTGCCAACCCTTGTCGACTGTTCCCGTGCTGTCCCATTGATTGTTCACAGAACCCTGCGCTTCACTCTCTCCCTGTTCCCTCTGTTCCCGCTTCTTAGACCTTCCCTCCCCCCTCCCCTCCCTTCCCACCCTTCCCCGTTTCTTATCCCATTTTACCTGTTTCCTAATAAAGCCCATTCTTTCCTCTCCACTCTCTTTCAGGTCACAACACACTCACCCCTCTTATACACCACCAACTCTCCCGGCCTCCCCTGCCCCACTTCTTTCCCTCCCCCCCCCAACTCCCAAACATATTTAAAGTTTCAACATGCAGCAACGAACACATGGCAATCTATAACAAAACCTGCCATTAACTCTTAATACCAGGAGGTGTCCAACAGTGAGCTCTTTCAGGTATGCAGTTCTGGTAGCTGACATAATTCTATCCAAGAGCTCGGAGTGGCGGCTACCCCGACCATCAGGGGCTCCGCTTTCACTGACTGCCACTTCCACTGGGGTAGTTCTGCTCCCTTTTGATGGTCAGCGGGGCCTACCTCCCACTCCCGTCGCTCTCAGACCTCCAGCCACCTCCTTGCCCTCCTGCAACAAATCTCAATCTCTTGTCATCAGTCTCATTATACTACGCCATTTCACATTCATGGCGTGTTGCAGCTCCTGCTTCACTTCAAGTTGGTCACAAACGTTTCAAGCGCTGCCGATTCAGTAAAGAACAAGGTCTTATTCTCATGCAGCACTCTGACTTTCGCTGGGTATAGTAAGGAAAAGCGGACTCCCTTCTCATACAGTCTTTTGCATTGCCGGCCCATGATTCTCCGTTGCTCAGAGACTATCGCTGAATAATCCTGGAAAAGCATTATTTTTACGCCATTATACTCTAGTCCTGGCTTGCGTCGGTGTGCCTGCAAGATAGCCTCCTTATCTGCATAGTTCAGCAGCTTTGCCAGTACTTGTCGGGGCCTGTTCTCACCCGGTCGCTCTGCCCCCACTCTATGCACTCGCTCCACGTGCATCGTGTTCCCGCTCACATCCAGGCCCAATTGTGCAGGGAGCCATTTTCCTACAAAGTCCCGGAGCTCTAATGCTTTTACTGTTTCAGGGAGGCCCACAATCCTGAGATTGTTTCTCCTGCTGCGATTCTCTAAGTCATCCGCCTTCTGTTCTAATTGCTCGCATTTGCGCTCCAGCGCCGCTATCCTGCCACTCACTCCCGCAGCTGTATCTTCACACTGGGAGACCCGATCCTCAACATGCTGCAAACGGGCACCCTGGCGTTCTAGCGTCTCCCGTATCTGGTCTACTGACGCTTGCAGCTTCGAGAGTTTCTCCTCCAACACCACCGATATCTGTTGTGCCAGGTCTCTTACCAGTTCAGGCGGTAACGGGCTTGTCATCGGAGCTTCAGAAACCGCCGCCATTTTCTTTTGCTCAGCGCCAACACTTTTTTTCCCTCGCGGGGCCTTGGCGGGCATACCCTGCCAACTCTCGAGTTTCAAACAGTCTCAAGCCTTCCGGCGCTCTCCTCTCACTAGCGCGTTCTTGTCTATTCCTTCTGGGAGTCGATACGGGGGAAAAATCCCGGATTTTATCGCTGTTTTTCCTGCGAGCAGGTCGGAGCCGATGTTTCAGGCGTCCACTCAGCTACCCGCCATCACGTGACCTCATCCCATCTTTTCCAATTGGTTCAAGGTGGCTTACATTATAAGTTTGTTTTATACAAACTAACGTGTTGCTTATGCTGTCACAAGTGCAGAAGGAATGTGATCAGTATGAAGCTAGGATTACCAATTCTCTAGTGTTTCCTGACATTTGTTCCTCTAGGTGCAGATTAATGTCTCCTATCAGTAGTGCATTGGAGTGGGTCATGCAGCTACTTGAAATGAAGTCAGTGAAGGCTGTGTGAGCTGATTTGGGCTAAGCCTTCCCAGCCCAACCGTGACCTTCCCCTGGCTGCTGCCCCCCCAAATACAGGGCTGCCTGGTGCAGCAGCGCTGCAGCCAGGCAGCTCTTGGACGGTCCCTCCGCTCCTTCCCGCCCTGAGCTGCCCGATAGACAGCCCTCCTCTCCGTTCCTCCCCTCCCCCCCCCGCGCGCGTGTTTAACCCTTTTACTTTCAGGCGCAGCGATGGCAGTGAAGAGGACAACACAGCGGGCTCGTCTGCAGCTTCTCCCTTCCCTCACACAGTGTCCCACCTTCTGCGATGATGCATTTCCTGTTTTCGCGAGGGCGGGACACTATGTGAGGGAAGGGAGAAGCTGTGTTGTCCTGTCATCGCTGAGCCTGAAAGTAAAAGGGTTAAACGCGCAGGGGGGGAGGGGGGAAAGAACAGAGAGGAGGGCTGTCAGGGAGCTGAGGACATGGATGGGAGGGTAGGGGGAGAGAAGAGATGGCTGGAATTGGAGAGGAGGGCAGGGGGAGAAGAGAGAGCTGGCCAGGAGAGGAGGGGAGGGCAGGGGGAGAGGAGATTGTTGGGCAGGGAGAGAGGAGAATTGCTGGACAATGGATGGAGGGAAGGGCAGGGGAGAGAGGAGAATTGTTGGACATGGATGGATGGAGGGGGCAGGGGGAGAGCAAATTTGCTGGATATGGATGGATGGAAGAGAGGGCAGGGGAGAATGGAGAGTTGCTGGACATGGATGGATGAATGGGGGCAGGGGAGAGAGGAAATTTGCTGGATATGGGTGGATGGAGGAGAGGGCAGGGGAGAATGGAGAGTTGCTGGACATGGATGGATGGAGGGGTGGGAAGTCAGGAAGGAGATGCACATGGATGGAGGGGAGGGAAGAGGGTAGAAATGCTGTACATGGATTGAGGGGAGGGAAGAGAGGAGAAATGCTGGACATGGATGGAGTCTGTGTACTTTTTAAAAAAATACTATAAATAAAAATAAAAATAAAAAAACATTAAAACAACAAAAAAAAAAAACATAGATAATACACCTAAATTTCTGTGTGGTTTATAGAATATGCCAAGCGCCCGTCCGCACAACTAAATTTAGTCGTGGGTAGTTGTGTCAAGTAAAACTTGGTGTAAATGCCGATGCCTAAATTAGGTGCAGACCAGGTGTATTCTATAAAAATGCGCTTAGATTTTAGAAATGTCCACGACCTGCCCATGGCCTTTTCAACTATTCGACTTACAATTTACACGCATCATATTACTGAATACGCTTAGATAGTTGTGCGTGTAAATTCTAATTAATGCCAACTAATGTTAGTAATTGCTTGTTGAGTGGCAATTATTGGCGCTGATTGGCTTGTTAACTAATTAAGTTTGCACACATCTGGAATACGACCGGATTTGCGTGTGCAACTTTGGACTATATAGAATCCGGGGGATAATGGATTACACAAAAAAGTAAGGACTATTTATTGAGCTGGTGGACAGAATGTAACTTGAAAAGGATTCTATAAATCATAGGCAATAGTGGTCCTTCTGAAGCAAGGGAGTGGCATGATCCCTCTACTTACCACTTAGATAAGCTTAACTGCTGTGTTCTGTAATACGTGGAAAACTAGCACACACTAATGCCAGTGAGTGATTTTCAGCTGCATTACCCTGATAATGCCACTGAAAATCAACTCTGTTATTACTATTGCGTATGCCAGGGCAGTTTGAGGCCAGTTCTGGAAGTTATGTGGGTACCACTGATATTTAGCACTGGAACTCTGATAATCATCTGGCTCAGTTATGATATGCAGTGCCGGAATTCGGGTATCGACTGGCGCTGAATATCTGGGTACAAATTTAAACACTGCAGTCAGTCAGCGTTCAGCATGGTGTTTTAAATATCGTTGGGGGTGAGGGTAGAATTGAGAAGCCCCCTCATCGTTTAGACCATTTTTTAGGAAACCTCTAACCCATCAGTCAGTCAAGATACTGGAATGAGGGTGAATCGTAACTTAGTAGGGTATGAGACTGGGAAGAGACTTGGCCCAGAAATCACTTTTTCACACTCTTTTTTTTTTTTTTTTTTTTTTCTTCTGTTTGCAGTGAAGAAGCAGGCTCCTTCTCGTCCTTCCATGCCGCCTCCAGTTCAACCCTGTACTCAGCCTCCTGCTACCTCAGTGAATATAGAGACACAGGAAGGCCAGGCTGAAGGCAAAGGACCACGGAAGGCAGGAGGCAGCATGAAGTCTCCTTCTGTTCCACCCCCACTCCCACCTCAGCCAATGAAACGTCAGAGCAGGACTTCACTAATATCAAAGAACGAGAAACCTACCACTGTGACATCTTCCACATCCAAAGAGTCAGCCACGTCCTCAACAGATGGCAGCTGCACAACCAGCCTGCCCAGTGAACCCTCTGACTATACCCCAGAAGTTGAGCCCCCCATGCCTCGTCCTAGGAGCCGGATCATATCTTCTGAGAACTGAAGTCATATATGGCTTCTGTCCCCCAACACAAAGACAGAGCTGTTTTAACAAATCCCGGAGGAAAAAAAAAAGACATGGCTTTCAACGCATTTCCTTATATCTCCAGGGAAATTTCCTCAGCTGGAGAACTAGGCTATGAATTTTCTGCAAAATGTGCAGTTATCTGCTGAGAACTCCATTGTAGTTTCACTGTAAGGGTAGGTCAGGGGATCAGGCTTGGCACTAGTATCTGTTATAGCAATTGCATCCATGCTATTAAAATATCCAGGTTAAACTTATGGGGAAAAAATGTAGATACTTCTCCATCCTCTAATCAGATGGAGGAGATCTTTAGGAAGTTCAGGGGGCTATTAAACAACCAAGACCTCCAGATCTTCTCCTGGCAGGGGGATAACACAATCTTTCAAGCCCTTAGGATAGTGGAAGAACCTCTAGCATGCCCCAGTAGAACAAAACAAAAAGTCCCACACAATCAATCCAAATGGGGTTATTCCAAAACTGAAAGTGTTACTGGGGTACTTGATGCAGATTAATTATTTGGCATATGGTACAGTACATGTAAGTCTGGTGCAATCCATACAGAAAACCAAAAGTCAGTACAGCCCTGACCACAAGGTAATCACTGGAATCTGTACTAGAGCCTGACCGAGTTTTGGTTTTGACACCAAAACCATCCCAAAATCTTGGATTGGGTTTTAGCTAAAACCGAATCCCCCGTCCCTGTCCCCCATGATCACTCTGTGCCCCATGCACCCTTCCACCATCCACCAATCGAAGGCCCGCCCTTTAAACCTCCTGCTGCTCTAGTGGGATTTCCCAGCAGCCATTTTGGCTGTGGAACCGGTGGGGGCAAGAGTGACTAGGGATCGCCCTTGAAGACCCACTAGACTATCAGGAGGTTTAAAGGTAGACCCGGGGCGGGCCTTTTAGTGGCGGGTGGTGAGAGGGAAATGGGGGGGGGGGGGGCACCAAGAGGATTGTGGGGGACTGGTTGGCAGCAAGAGTGATTGCAAGATGGTTGGAATTGCCAAGAGTGATTGCGGGGGGTTTGGATTCAGTCACCGAACACTCCCTCGCAAACATAGTCTTTAGAGAAAGATCCCCCTTCCCTTATATTAGTACTTGTTCAGCTTGAGGCAGACTCCTTCAGTAGGAGAGCTTAAACATTTCTCCTTAACATGCTGCAAATGAGTTTCCACTGATTTCCCTTAACAGTAAGGAGGCAGTTCTTTAACTGGGCATTACAATTTAAATGCCCAAGTGAGTCTATTCTATAAGGACACTTAGGCACTTGAGATCTTACAGAATACTAGCATAACTTAGAATCAACAAGCCTACATATAGACACACCCACGTATTGCAGGTCTGTACACGTGCCTAAATGCAGCACTGTAGCACGTAGCTTGCAGTATTCTGTAAATTATGCATACCAGTGGGAGTCCTGCCTATGCTCTTCCTATGCTCCTCCCCAGCGAATGCCCCCTTGCAGTTAATTGTTTAAAGTAATTGTGTGTGCACTGTATAGAACACCACCCAGTGCTCTGCTAGCACTTGTGCATGGGGGCCAGTATTCCAGAAATTTAAGTGAGCATATGTCCCTGAATTCTATAAAGGACACCCAAATTTGGGTGCGATCCAGAGATGCGTGCGCAACTTAATTGGTTAACAAGCCCTTAGCACTCAATAATGTTGGCGTAGGCATCTGCCTGCTCACTATTCTATAACAATGGGTGCCCAACTTTCATGATGCGTAACCCAAAAGGGGGTAGCCTGGGCAGGTCAGGGGAGTTCTGAATATTTGGGTGCAGTATTATAGGACATGGGGGATGTATGTTCAACTTGTATGCCAGGAATTATACCAGGTTTCAGTTGGCATAAGTCTTTGGCATAGACATCCTTGCTAAGTGCTATTCTGTAAGGCAGGGGTTCACAACCCAGTCCTCAGGACACACTTACCTCCATTGTATGCAAATATATCTCATACATATTCATTATGGGTATCCTGAAAACCTGACTGGCTAGCAAGCTTATTTTTGAAAGAGGACGACGCCCATCTTTCGACACAAATCAGAAGATGGGCGTCCTTCTCCCAGGGTCGCTCAAATTGGCATAATCGAAAGCCGATTTTGGGTGTCCCCAACTTCTTTCCGTCGCGGGAATGACCAAAGTTCCCGGGGGCGGAGCGAAGGCAGGACTTGGGCGTGCCTAACACATGGGCGTTTTCGGGGCGTCCCTGATGAGCACTTGGATGACTTTAATTGGTCCTTTTTTTTGTTACGACCAAACCACGAAAAGATGCCCAAACTGACCAGATGACCACCGGAGGGAATCGAGGATGACCTCCCCTTACTCCCCCAGTGGTTACTAACCCCCTCCCACCCTAAAAAAATAGTTTAAAAATATTTTGTGCCAGCTTCTATGCCAGCCTCAGATATCATACTCCGGTACATCGCAGCAGTATGCAGGTCCCTGGAGCAGTTTTAGTGGGTGCAGTGCACTTCAGGCAGGCAGACCCAGGCCCACCCCCCCACACCTGTTAAACTTGTGGTGGTAAATGTGAGCCCTCCAAAACCCACCACAAACCCCATGTAGGTGCCCCCCTTCACCTGTAAGGGCTATGGTAGTGGTGTACAGTTGTGGGTAGTGGGTTTTGGGGGGGCTCAGCACACAAGGTAAGGGAGCTACGTACCTGGGAGCTTTTTCTGAAGTCCACTGCAGTGCCCCCTAGGGTGCACAGTTGGTGTCCTGGCATATCAGGGGGACCAGTGCACTATGAATGCTGGCTCCTCCCATGACAAAATGGCTTGCATTTTGTCGTTTCTGAGATGGGCGTCTTTAGTTTCCATTATTGCCGAAAATCAGAAACGACCAAGTCTAAGGACGACCATCTCTAGGGATGATGTAAATGTCAAGATTTGGGCGTCCCCGACCATATTATCAAAACGAAAGATGGACGCCCATCTTGTTTCGATAATACGGGTTTCCCCGCCCCTTCACTGGGACGTCCTGCAAGGACGTCCTGAGGAAAACTTGGGGCCCCTTTCGATTATGTCCCTCCACGTGTGTCCCCACAGGTTTTTTTTCAGTAGTAGCTCAAAGTGAGTTACAGTCAGGTAGTTCCCATCCTTAGAAAGCTTTAAATCTGACGCTATATCTCAGGCACTGAAGGATTAAGGAGCAGCAGTGGGATTTGAACCTGGCACCCCTGGATGTTAACCCCAGTGCTCTTACCACTAGACTACACCTCTGCAGGTAATTCTTCTCTGTTCTCCAATGTAACTTCTTTCCTCCTGTTCCTTGCAGCTGCCTGGGAAGGGAGGGGCTGGAACAGGAAACAGAGGGCTGTTCTCAGCTAAATAAGGTTTGGGGTACTGGACACTAAAGTTGAGACACAAGCCTTGTGGTTTCATGCCGCAGTATGGGCACAAAGGATCAGTGCTTGAAATCTCATTTAGCAGAACAGCCCTTTCTAATCCAGCCTCTCCCTTTCCGGTAATTGCACTCTAGTCCACACTGGTGTTTTTTGCCTGCCTTCTCTTCCCTACCCCACGCCTAGCTGGTGCTTTTCTCACTCTCTCCTGTCCTTCCCTCACAGGTGCTCTTCCTATGCCATTGCAGCAGTAAAAGTGCTATCTTCTTGTCCCTTCCTCAAGTGGAAGGACAGGATGTGTTGTCAGTATGCTATGTGGCTGGTTACAGGGGCTAGGGATACTACAAGGGTACATGAGGACTCCCAAATACAGGGTCTTGGATGCTTATCCCAATTTCTTTTCTACCACCTCTATATCTAGAAACAGAAAAATGAAGGTAGATGCGTGCGTCTGGTAGCGCTATACAAATGCTAATAATAATAATATCTATCATAGCTTATTTAGTCATCTCATCCTTGTCATCTACTGACCCTTCCTCTCCCTTAGAGATCCTGTGTACTTGTCTCAAGCTTTTGAATTCAAATTCTCTATCACATCCACAAGGAGGCCATTCCACAAATTCACCACTCTTTCTGTGAATAAGTATTTCCTCAGGTTACTTCTGAGTCTGTCCCCTTTCACCTATGCCCTCTTATTCCCGAGTTTCCTTTCAATTGAAGAGACCTGCCTCCTGTGCATTTATGCCACATAGGCATTTAAGCATCTCTCATATCTCCCCTCTCCTGCCTTTCCTCCAAAGCATACATATTGAGAGCTTTGCTGCCAAATTTTGGACTATTCTTCAAGCTTTGCTAGGTCCCTCATCTTAGCCACACCATCAGGGATGTCTACCCTATTACAGATTTCAGTATCATCCGCAAAGAGGCAAAAATTACCAGACAGCTGTTCAGCACATTCCTACATACTTTATACAGTCTGACCTTCAAAAATGTCTCCTGGGAAAAGCACTTGAAAATATGTAGAAAATTAATATGCCTCAGATACCTCTTGCCAGATTATAAAGTGCCTGAGATCATTACTCTGTGTATAGTCTGTATATAGCAGCGAAATCTTTTGTTGATTTTCATGGGGAGGGGAGGGGAGAGAAAGTTCTCCCTAAACAATAATTCTAGTGACTCTGTTCCTCAGTCTTTTCAGCTCATTCTCTCATATCAACTTCATTCCAAATCCAAGAGAACCGTGTTTCTTTTGTCGTTTTACAGCTGTTTTCTAAATACCCCGTGATATTCAGACAAGCTTGTGTTCAAATGTGTTTACTACTTATGTCATATTTTATAAAAGACTATTTTTGTTTTAAATCTGGTTTGATCAGATAAAGAATTTTAAACATCACTTTCTTTACTCTTTTGAACTTTCTGAATGTTGAAGAGTCAGGGGCAGAGATAAGGCTGGAGTCCAGGAAGAGGTGTTTCCCTCATTCACGGTATGACTAAATGGATCACGTTTCAGGTTTATTTGATTAACTGCATATCAGATCCATTACAGATAAGTTATCGATATGAAGCTATACCTGCTATTTCTGCCTTCAGATTTAAATGCATAAGCTATGTGGACAACAACTGAATATCACTGATTCCTGTATAAATTCTGGCCTGAATGTTAGCAGAGGTGTCACTTTGAAGACATCAGATACAGCTTTCAAATGGTGGTTGTAGCTAACAAACTCTACTAAAAGAGTCAAATACAACAAGCAAAACTTAGGAGAGCTGAATAAAAGAAAAGAATCCTAAGGTTATGGGTCACATATACAGGAAGTGATTAGCAAGTCCCATGTTGCTAAGCAACTCAGTGAGAACGAAGCTGCAAGATGGTTAACCCTTTGCTGTCTGAATGGAAATAATCTGCTATTATTCTTCTAACAATTGAAGACTAAAGGCCAATAACACTGAAAGGGAGTTTGCATTGCCTGCTATTTGCCCTAGCTCCCATACTTTTGATTTCTTTTTTTTTTCCTGTCTGTGTCAGTTTGACATTAGTATTCAAAAGATTTGTGTAGCCAACTTTGGAGTTCATGGAACAAATCTTCAGGGTTTAATTTCCCCCCCCCCCCCCCCCCCCCATCATCACCAATGAGCAGAGAAGTTTTTTTCCAGGCAAAATTAGTATGACCAAGGGGCTCATTTTTGAAAGAGAAAAATATTTAAAAAGTTGCATAAAACAGCACTTGGATGTTTTGCTTGCCAAAATGTTTAAATCGCTGTTTTTGAAACTGTGTAATTAAACTCTGAAATTCATTGCCAGAGAATGTGGTAAAAAAGCAGTTAGCTTAGCAGGGTTTAAAAATGGGTTGGATACATTCCTAAAAGAAAAGTCCATAAGTCATTATTAAGAGGGACTTGGTGGGAAATCCACTGCTTATTTCTACGATAAGAACATAAAATGTACTGTACTGTTTTGGGATCCTGCCAGGTACTTTTAACCTGGATTGGCCACTGTTGAGAACAGGATCCTGGACTTGATGGACCTTTGGTCTGTCCCGGTACGGCAACGCTTATATTCTTATTTTGCAGATGTTTATCTATGCATTTCATCTGCAGTGTGTCTAAATCACAAGGGGGTGTGTTGGGGGCAGGATTAGGGCATTACTAACACTTGGATGTTTTTCTGCTAAAATGGAACAAAACAAAAATGTCTAGGACTAAAACTAAGACTATGAGCTAGACCTGTTTTAATAATGACTAAGCCACAACAAAGTGCTCTAAATGAGCAGATGACCTCTGGAGGGATAAAGGAATGACCCCTCTCCCAAAGATGTAAAAGAGACAGTACATACCAGCCTCTATGACAGCCTCGGATGTTATGGCCAGTCCTATTAGAGCAGCAAGCAGGTCCCTGGAGTTGCCTAGTGGTCGGTGCAGTACACTATAGACAAGGAGACCCAGGTTCTTAGTCTACTCTGTTACGCTTGTGGTGAGAAATGTAAGCCCCCCCCCCCAAACTGAACAAAAACCTACTGTACCCACATATAGGTGACACCTGCAGCCATAAGGGATAGTTGTGTATAGTGGAGTACAGTAAGTTTTTGGTAAGTTTTGGAGGGCTCCTAATAAATATAAAGAGGTAATGGTGGGATGTGTACCTGGGAGCTTTTATGTGAAGTCTACTGCAGTGCCCCCTAGGGTGCTGCATTGCTCTGCTGGGATGTCTGTGTGGCCAGTCTACTAAGATTGCTGGCACCTCCTACATCCCAATAGCTTGATTTTGTGCGTTTTTCAGTTGGTCATTTTATTTTCAAAAATGGGCCAAAAAGATAAATGCACAGAGCAGAAAAGCATCTAGCAAGTAGCCATTTTTGAAAAAAAAAAAAAGATAACTTTTTGCTGTTTTGAAAATTGTTATATTTGCCACTCAGATTCTGGACATTTTGAGCCCCTCCATATATAATGGCCAAATTACAATCTTTTTCTAGATTGGAAATCAGTTTAAAGTGTGATATATTAGGGAGACCTTTTTTAATAATATGTTGTGTTTCCAATTGTATAATTGTGTGGTGGGAAGGTTATATTTCTCCATTAAAAATTGAAAAGATATAAATGAATTCTCAATAATAATTTGACTTAAGGATTATATTTCAAGTTGACACCAAGATTTCCAATATAGGGTTTTATTATCTATCATTATTTAGGTGTTAGGCCAAATGAGCACAGTCATAGATTGCCAACGAGGAGTGTGTAAGGTCTTATCTAAAACAAATAAAGCAATGAGTGTAGATCTTACAGGTTCTATATCAGTCAACAGTTTAGTGTAAGGCAAACATTTAAGAGGCATATTATAAAGAAGTGCCTTTTCTATCAGGAGCCAATCAGGACTGTAAGATTGGTCAGTTTGATTAGATAACCATTGGGCTCCATAATGTAAAAGATTAGCAAGGTGGTAAGTATAAAAATCAGGGAATCCAACACCTCCATCTTCTTTAGAAGTTTTGAGAGTCTTTAATGCTATTCTAGGTTGTTTACCTTTCCATAGATATTTAGTAAGTTTTTTTTTAATCTATATTCTTATTAAAAAAAAGGATGGAGCCAGCATTGGTAACAAATTAATATAGTAATTGATAGCAGACATAAGTATTTTTATAGTTTCAATTCTACCCCACTGTCATGAAACGCCTAGCCACTCACCTGGGGCTACCCCATGGCCACTTAGACCACTGGGGATAGACCCTCTAAGTGGGTCTATCCCCAGGACTGTTCAGGTCCACCTGCACCTGCCGCTTTTGTTCTACACTAGCACCCTCTTCCCACTGACTGGGTCAGAACTGCCTCTGGGCGATTCTCCCACTCTCAAATTATCCCCAGTGGTCCCACAGTTTCCAGAAAGGACTCTCAGATCCAACACAGAAATCACCAGGATTCTGACAGCAGAGTCAACAAACTGAAAAATGTTTATTGTCCGAAAAATTAGAACAATGAACAGAAAATGTGGAATCAGCAAACAATAACCGCTAACTGAAATATGGATCAATTGTAACACTGACTAAACATTTGTTTACTTTCTAAAAAGTAGCTGGGGAGATCAGGAAATATGCTGCTCACAGATTATCAAATAGAACTGATCACAGGGCCTCAGTGAAGAGATCTGTCTCTCTCTTCTCCCTGGCTAAGACTGGGGCAAAAACCAGTACATTACATAAATTGGAAGATGGATGTCCTCACAGGGTCGTCCAAATCGGTATAATCGAAAGCCGATTTTAGACGTCCTCAACTGCTTTCCGTCGCAGGGACGGCCAAAGTTCAAGGGGGCGTAGCGGAGGCTTAACGAAGGCGGGACATGGGCATGCCTAACACTAGGATGTCCTTGACCCATAATTGAAAGAAACAAGGACGTCCCTGACGAACACTTGGACAACTTTACCTGGTCATGTTTTTCTTATTACCAAGGCACAAAAAGGTGCCTGAAATGACCAGATGACCACCGGAGAGAATCGGGGATGACCTTACTTCCCCAGTGGTCACTAACCTCCTCCCACCCTCAAAAAACATCTTTCAAAATATTGATTGCCAGCTTCTATGCCAGACTCAGATGTCATACTCATGTCCATCACAGCAGGATGCAGGTCCATAGCACTTTTAGTGGGTGCAGTGCACTTCAGGCAGGCAGACCTAGGCCCGTCCCCCCCTACCTGTTACGTTTGTGGCGGAAACAGGGAGCCCTCCTAAACCCACCACAAACCCACTGTACCCACATCTAGGTGCCCCCTTCACCTGTAAGGGCTATGGTAGTGGTGTACAGTTGTGGGTAGTGGGTTTTAGGGGGGGTTGGGAGGCTCAGCACACAAGGTACGGGAGCTGTGTTCCTGGGAGCAATTTATGAATGCCACTGCAGTTCCCCCTAGGGTGCTGGTCTCCTGGCGTGTCAGGGGGACCAGTGCACTACAAATGCTGGCTCCTCCTATGACCAAATGGCTTGCATTTGGTCATTTCTGAGATGGACGTCCTTGGTTTCGATTATCGCCAAAATCAGAAACGACCAAGTCTAGGGACGACCATCTCTAAGGATGGCCAAATTTCAGGATTTGGGCGTCCCTGACCGTATTATCGAAACGAAAGATGGACATCCATCTTGTTTCAAAAATATGGGTTTCCCCGCCCCTGGATGGGGACGTTTTGCAAGAACGTCCAAATCAAAATGAGGAGGTCCCTTTTGATTATGCCCCTCCACGTGTCCAGAGTTGGGGTGATTATGCACCAGGTTCTGAAGGAAGCTGGAAATTTGTGGTCTAGAGCCAACGACTGTCACTTAGTGGCTGAGCTAGATGAGTGTGGGAGTTTCAAGAATGGGGAAAAGCCCTAGGTAAGTGTGAATAATGGCCTATGGTGTTGAGGACTGATTGCAAGTGCACTGAAGACCAATGGATCACGAGGCAGCTATTCAGCCGATTGAAAATAGAGATGGCACTTGGTGTTATAGTGAGTAAACCCACAAAAAATATATATTTTGAAAACAATTTTTGCAGTGCTCTCACCTGTTCAAAAGGAACATATACCAACAGTATTGAAATATTTCACTATCTTAAATGAGAGTCAGGTATTGTCATTGGTCAAAAAAAATAAAGTGGAAGAAGAAAAAAAAGAATCAATACAAAAATCTCCCAGTATCATGGAGAAAAATTACTGATTAAAAAAAACCTCTTCCACCCCATAAAGAACAAAGTGAAAGTACATGCAAAAATATATAAATATATCTAATACTAAAAAATGTGTAAAGATAGTCCAAAATGGCAAAAAATGCTACATCATACCCAAAATGTGGAACCCCATCTATGCAAGTAAGGTTAATGACTAAAAATAGAGAAGACATAGAAAAAATACATATGGAGGAGTGTTTACAAAATTTCAAGGGGCAGCGCAAATAACCCTCTTCAACCTAATGATGACAGCCTTGGCCAAGATGCTATCCAGTCAAGGCCTTAATCCGTACATATATGCAGATGATGTCACGATTTACATCCCGTTCAAATATAATCCAATGGAAATTATGGATGGCATCAATCACAGCTTCCAAATTATGCATTCATGGGTGGATGCTTTTCAATTAAAGCTTAACGCTGAAAAAACACAATGTCTTTTACTTACATCACAACATAACACAAATAGATTCTCCTCCATTACCACACCAAACTTTTCCCTTCCTATTTCAAACACCCCGAAGAGTCTTGGAGTTACCATTGGTCGAAATCTAACACTTGAAAACCATATAAAAATATAACTAAGAAGATGTTTCAGTCAATGTGGAAACTCAAGAGGTTGAAGCCTTTCTTCCCAAGGGGTATCTTTCGCAACCTGGTACAATTGATGGTGCTAAGTCATCTAGACTACTGCAATGCGCTATATGCTGGTTGTAAAGATCATATCATCAAGAAACTTCAGACAGCTCAGAACACCGCAGCCAGACTGATATTCGGAAAGACAAAATACGAAAGTGCTAAACCCCTGAGAGGCTGCATTGGCTACCTGTTAAGGAACGTACTGTATTCAAGGTATGCACTCTGGCTCATAGGATTATTCATGGAAATGCTCCAGCCTACATGTCAGACCTTATTGATCTCCCACCCAGGAACGCTAAAAGATCAGCACGCACATTCTTAGAACTTCACTTCCCAAGCTGTAAAGGTCTAAAATACAAGCTAATACATGCGTCTAGCTTTTCCTACATTGGCACACAGATGTGGAATGCATTGCCACCTGATCTGAAGATTATTCACGACCTAATTAACTTCATTAAAGACTTACCTTTTCAACAAGACTTACCATAATAATCAATAATAGGATTTATAACACATCACCAGCTACTTGATATTCTGATTGTTTTCTTGTTCGCAGAGTTGTTTATATCCATTATGTTACACTTGTTTTATATGTAATTAATTGTATATCTACTCTTGAATTACGCCTGAAATGATATAATATTGTAAGCCACATTGAGCCTGCAAATAGGTGGGAAAATGTGGGATACAAATGCAATCAATAAATAAATAAAACAATCCCCACCAACCCACAAAGAGTCACCTGGCTGAAGAAACACTGCTCCTCTGCAAACCACACATCCTCAAGGTGGCTCCAACAAGAATCTCTTCCTCCAATGTACTCCACAGATCTCCTCCTACGATATTATGGAGTGCAGTGCCAGTTCACGTTGGACACAAACATTTCTTCAAAAAAACATTTCTTCTTCCTCAACAAGAGAGCCTCGTTTCACAAATAAAATTGCTGCTTCATCATCTTTAACGATGGTGTGAAGTTTTTTTGTCTTTTTTTCTTCTTTTCTGGTGGTCTTCTCTTCCTGAAGCAGCAATTTTATTTGCGAAATGAAGCGCTCTAGTTGAGCTGTGACATTTGGAATAGTGTTTGTATCATGAGGAGAGGATTTTGTATAGCAAAAATGAATGCAACTAGCAATGTATCCGGATAAGGTACGCTTGGAAACTGGTTTATGGTGACCTAAATAATGAGAGGAATAATTGTGAAGGCCTATTTGGATAGGCCATACACTGTAAATATGTTAACAGCTTTAGTACAGTCTAGAGTGTGCAATCGTTGTGGTGTCTGTTGAGGTGGTGTATAAAAAACTGGTAATACAATAGATTGTTTGATATGAAAAGTTGAAACAATTTTTGGAAGAAATTTAGGGTGTGGGTGTAATATGGCCTTATCATGTAATTTCTGAGTATATGGGGCATACCAGCTTATTTTTGAAAGAGAAAGACGCCCATATTTCGACCCAAATTGGGAGATGGGCGCCTCCAACTGCAGTCTGTCACGGAAACGAATAAAGTTGATGGGGGCGTGTTGGAGGCGGGACTGGGGTGTGGTTATCAGCTGAGGAGAGATGGGTGTCTTTAGCTGATAATCGAAAAAAAAGGCGTTTTGACGGCGATTTTGTGTCACTTTTTTTGGACCCTTTTTTCTCACGAACAAGTCCCAAAAAAGTGCCCCAACTGCCCAGATGACCACTGGAGGGAATCGGGGATGACCTCCCTGGACTCCCCCAGTGGTCACTAACCCCCTCCCACCAAAAAAAAAACCCACTTAAAAAACTTTTTTTTCCAGCCAGTATGCCAGCCTCAAATGCCGTACCCACCTCCATGACAGCAGAATGTGTTCGATCCTGTCACAGCCTTTCCCTGGGTCAGATGTGGCTCTAGGGTGCAGTACAGGGTCACATCAGCATTGCATTGTGGTGGGTGTAGGGTATTGGGCTCCGTGATTTCATTAGCTTGTGTTACAGTCTCACGATGTTGGTAGTTGGTAGGCTCTTCTCCCATGGTGCTTTTCCCCCTGCCTACTGGGTCAGAGTGTGCCCTGTTGTGTTTCCTGTTGTAGTCCATGCGGTAGTGGCCATTTTTGTAAGCCAGTTTTAGTTCCCTTTCCTGTGTTAGCCACGTTAGAGAACTTAGTTCTTACCTTGAATGTGGCTGAAAGAGGGCATTGTACAGCATTCTGCCAGCTCTGACCTACTGCTCATCTCAGTACCAGGGAGACTCGTTGCCAGTGGGGCACAACCTCTGATCTGCAGTTAACTGTGAGTAAACGCGGTTATTCCAATAAAGGATGTTTTTGGAGAGATTAGTCTTCAGGTGTGCCAATGTTATACAGCAGCAACAAGTCCTAGAGGCCTGCGTGTATGCAGGTCCCTGGAGCACTTTTGGTGGGTACCGCAGTGCACTTCAGCCAGGTGGCCCCAGGCCCATCCCCCCCCCCCCACCTGTAACACTTGTGCTGGTAAATGGGAGGCCTCCAAAACCCACTGTACCCACATGTAGGTGCCCCCTTCACCCCTAAGAGCTATGGTAGTGTTGTACATTTGTGGGTAGTGGGTTTTGGGGGAGGAGGGTTGGGAGCTCAGCACCCGTGGTAAGGGAGCTATGCACGTGGGAGCTTTTTCTGAAGTCCACCGCACTGACCTAGGGTGGCCAGTTGGTGTCCTGGCATATCAGGGGGGCCAGTGTACTACGAATCCTGGCCCCTCCCACGACCAAATGGCTCGGATTAGGACGTTTTTGAGCTGGGCGTTTTTAGTTTCCATTATCGCTAAAAACAAACAAACGCCCAGCTCAAAAACGTCCATTCTTTTGAAAATACGGTTTGGCCCGCCCCTTCACGGACCCGTTCTCAGAGATAAACGCCCATGGGAGATAGGCGTTTGCATTCGATTATGCCCCTCTGGATCTACTTTCCGTGGTGTACACAATGAAATAAAATAAGTCCACTCAGATGTATAAGAACGTCGTGTGGATTCTTTTCTAGAGGCTAATAAAACTTGAAGAACTTACTAAGAAAAAAACTGGAAAAGTTAAGGAAATCTTTGGATACTCCAAGCTGTCAAACAGAGGGGCATAGTCGAACGGGGACGCCCATCTCTAAGGACGCCCATTTCTAAGGCTGCTGCCGCGAAGGGGCGGGGCAACCCGTATTATCGAAACAAGATGGGCGTCCATCTTTCGTTTCGATAATACGGTCGGGGACGCTCAAATCTCAACATTTAGGTCGTCCTTAGAGATGGTCATCTCCGGTTTTCAGCGATAATGGAAACCAAGGACACCCATCTGAAAAATAACCAAATCCAAGGCATTTGGTCATGGGAGGAGCCAGCATTCGTAGTGCACTGGTCCCCCTTACATGCCAGGACACCAAGCAGGCACCCTAAGGGGCACTGCAGTGGACTTTACAAATTGCTCCCTTACCTTGGGTGCTGAGCCCCCCCCCCCCCAAAAAAAAAAAACCCCAAAACCCACTTCCCACAACTGTACACCACTACCATAGCCCTTAGGGATAAAGGGGGGCACCTAATGTGGGTACAGTGGGTTTGTGGTGGGTTTTGGAGGGCTCACATTTACCAGCACAAGTGTAACAGGTAGGGAGGGTATGGGCCTGGGTCCACCTGCCTGAAGTGCACTGCACCCACTAAAAACTGCTCCAAGGACCTGCATACTGCTGTGATGGAGCTGGGTATGACATTTGAGGCTGGCAAAAAATGTTTTACATTTTTTTTTTGGGTGGGAGGGGATTGGTGACCACTGGGGGGGAGTAAGGGGAGGTCATCTGGTCAGTTTGGGCACCTTTCCGAGACGGTCCTGAAAAAAAAGGGCCCAAGTAAAGTCGGCCAAATGCTCATGAGGGCCGCCCTTCTTTTTTCCATTATCGGCCGAGGACGCCCATCTGTTAACCACGCCCCATCCCGCCTTTGGTACACTGCTGACACGCCCCTGTGAATTTTGGTCGTCCCCACGACGGAACGCAGTTAAGGACGCCCAAAATCGGCTTTCGATTATGTCGATTTGAGCAACCCTGAGAGAAGGACTCCCATCTCCCGATTTGTGTTGGAAGATAGGCGCCCTTCTCTTTCGAAAATAAGCGTGAGAGTCTTCATAGATTTGGATACCTTGTTGTTGTGTTATTAGATCTGGAACTTGTGGTAGGAGTTTTGGGGGAAGAAAAGTCAAGGTCTTGAGTACCAGAAAAGAAATCAGGGAATAAATAATTTTAAAAAATTAAAAGAAATTAAATGAATAATAAAAATAAGGAATTTAAAAATAAAGAAATTAGGAAAAAAGGGATGACAGCTGTCAACACATTGCATGTATCTGTAAAAAAAATGATTACAGCTGTGAACACATTCCATGTTTAATTAATTAAATTAATAATTAAAAATAAAGAATTTTAAATTCAAAAAATTAGGGAATAAACAATTTTGAAAAATTAAAATAATTTAAATAAATAAAAATACAGAATTTTAAAATAAAAAAGTGAGGGAATAAATAATTTTAAAAAATTAAGTAATATAAAATGAAACAAAAATCTTTAAAAAATGAATAAAAAAATACAGAATTTTTAAAATTAAAAAAAATAGTTAAATAATTAAAATAAAAAAATAATTAGGGAATACATAATACCTAACTTAAAATTAAAATTAATTAAAAAAATGTTTTGAAAAAACAAAGAAAAACACAAAATTTTAAATAAAAGAATTTAGGAATAAATAATAAATAAAATTTAAGAAAACAAATTAAAGAAATAAAAATATAGAATTCTAAAATTAAAAACTAGGGAATAAATAATAAATATAATTTAAGAAAAAATAAATTAAAAATTAAAAATACAGAATTTAAAAATAAAGTAACAAAAATCTAAAAAATGAATAAAATAAATAAAAATACAGAATTTTAAAATAAAGAAATTAGGTAATAAAAAATTAAAATGTTAAAGAATTAATAATTAAAAATACAGAATATTCAATTCAAACAATTATGGAAAATAATTTTAAAAATTAAAAAGATTTGAATAATAAAAATATAGAATTTAAAAATAAACAATTTATGGAATAAGTAATTTAAGAATTTAAAAGAATTTAAAGAAATAATAAAAATACTGAATTTTAAAATAAAGAAATCAGGGAATAAATAATTACAAAATTAAAAAGAATTTAAATGAATAATTGAAAATACCTAACTTAAAAATAAAATTAATTTAAATATTTTATTGAATAAACAATTGATGAAAAATACAGAATTTTAAATAATAAATTTGGGAATAAATAAAGTTTAAGAAGAAAAATTTTAAAATAATGAAAAATACAGAATTCTAAAATAAAATATAAAAAATTAAATAAATAGTAAAAATACAGAATTTTAAAATAAAGAAATTAGGGAAAAAATAAATAATTAAAAATTTTAAATATAATAAAAATGCAGAATTTTAAAATAAAATAGGATAAATAATTTTTAAAAATTAATAATTAAAAATACAGAATTTTAAATTAAAAAAATTAGGGAATAAATAATATAAAATGTTAAAAGAATTTAAATAAATAATAAAAATACAGAATTTTAAAATAAAGAAATTAGGGAATAAATAATTTCAAAAATTAAAAGAAATTAAATAAATATGATAAATACAGAATTCTAAAATTAGAAATTATTATTATTATTAACATTTGTATAGCGCTACCAGACACACGCAGCGCTGAACACCCGACACAGAGAGACTGTCCCTGCTTGATAGAGCTTACAATCTAAAAATACAGACAGACAAGACAATTAAAGGCGAGGAAAGTACTGGGTGAGAAGGAACAAGGATAGGGGAATTGAGTAGTGGTTAGGAGCCAAAAGCAGTGGTAAAAAGGTGGGTTTTCAGCATAGATTTGAAAACAGTTAGAGATGGAGCTAGGCGTACAGGCTCAGGAAGTCCATTCCAGGCATAAGGTGCCACGAGGGAAAAGGAACGAAGCCTGGAATTAGCAGTGGAGGAGAAGGGGGACAACAAGAGAGATTTGTCCAGTGAGCGGAGTTTACAGGGAGGAATGTAGGGAGAGATGAGAGAGGAGAGGTAATAGGGGGCTGCAGAATGGATGCATTTAAAGGTCAATAAGAGAAGTTTCAACTGTACACGGAAGCGGACAGGGAGCCAGTGAAGTGACTTGAGGAGTGGGCTAGTGTGGGTAAAATGATTTTGGCGGAAAATAAGTCATGCTGCAGAATTTTGGACAGACTGGAGAGGAGAGAGATGGCTGAGCGGAAGACCAGTGAGAAGCAAATTGCAATAATCCAAGCGAGAGGTGGCAAGGGTTTGGATAAGGGTTCTGGTAGCGTATTCAGAGAGGAAGGGGCGAATTTTGCTAATGTTGTAGACAAAGAAGCGACAGGTTTTGGCCGTCTGCTGGATGTTAGGGAATAAATAACTATTTAAAATATAACAAAACAAATTGAAAATATAGATTTTTAAAATAAAAAATTAAACAATAAAAATGTAAAAAAATCAATGAAACAAACAATAGTAATAGGGGGATTTGAACCAGCCACCTTCTGATTACAAGCCCTGTGCGCTAACCACTGCACCACTTATTCAGTTGTTTAGATGCCCTTCCCTTTCCATTAAGTCCCTCCAAGTTTCTGTCAGCCAATCACAGCTCATTTAGCTGACATCTGTTGGTTTCCCTCTTTCCCCAATCCTTCCCTCTGTTGGTTTCCCTCTTTCTCTCTCTCCCCAATCCTTCCCTCTGTTGGTTTCCCTCTCTCCCCAAACCTTCCCTCTGTTGGTTTCCCTCTCTCTCTCTCTCCCCAATCCTTCCCTCTGTTGGTTTCCCTCTTTCTCTCTCTCCCCAATCCTTCCCTCTGTGGGTTTCCCTCTTTCCCTCTCTCCCCAATCCATCCCTCTGTTGGTTTCCCTCTCTCTCTCTCTCCCCAATCCTTCCCTCTGTTGGTTTTCCTCTTTCCCTCTCTCCCCAATCCTTCCCTCTGTTGGTTTCCCTCTTTCCCCAATCCTTCCCTCTGTTGGTTTCCCCCTCTCTCTCTCTCTCTCCCCCCAATCCTTCCCTCTGTTGGTTTCCCTCTTTCTCTCCCCAATCCTTCCCCCCACCCCCCCGCGACACTCCGGGCGAGTCCTGCACTTAGTTTTTTTTTTTAAGACTCAGAACGTGCGAACGATGCAGCCGGCAGCGATTGAAAGAGGCTGTCTGGGCTGGCGTCTGCGTCGGAGCTTCCCTCACCCTCTGCGAGTCCCGCCTTCGTTGTTACAACTTCCTGTTTCGCGGGACTCGCAGAGGGCGAGGGAAGCTCCGACGCAGACGCCAGCCCAGACAGCCTCTTTCAATCGCTGCTGGCTGCATCGTTCGCGCGTTCTGAGTCTTAAAAAAAAACAACTAAGTGCAGGACTCGCCCGGAGTGTCGCGGGGGGGTGGGGGGGCCGGCAAAAAAGGTGCCGGTACGCCGTACCGTTGCGTACCGGCACAAAAAAAGCACTGGTAATATTAATTCAAAAGGAGTGAAGCCTGTGAAAACTGGGATTGCTTTAATCAGTGGGATTTGAATTGAGACTTAAGTGTTTGCATTGTTAAACAATTTCTGGTTTTAAAAGAGAAAAAATGGAATCACATGTATTATTTCTACTAACATTGGACAATAAGTACATTTTCAATGAAATGAATTGACTATACATCGTTTTGGCTTTGAAGGAGCCAACCAGACGATCAATGTGGAATAATGATTTAGACGAATAATAACTGGGGATAATCAGGTTAATACCACGTTTTTTCTTTGTTTAGTGCTGTTTAATTGATCTCCTTGTCTTGTTTCACTCTCCCTATTTAGTGGTCTAAGAAAGAATATAGAATTACCTGATTGAAAGAATTCTTGTGTATTACTTTCTCTGTATTTCTGGCAAGTTATTTTATCCCTTGTAAATTTAAATTGCTATTAAAAAAAAGATATGGAGGATTTAGAAAAGGTACAGAGAAGGCCGACAAAAATGATAAAGGGGATGGGACGACTTCCATATATTTGTGAGTGACATTGCCGAAGGGTTAGAAGGTAAAGTTTGCCTATTTGCGGATGATAGTAAGATCTGCAACAGAGTGGACACCCGGGAGGGAGTGGAAAACATGAAAAAGGATCTGAGGACCCTAGAAGAATGGTCTAAGGTTTGGCAATTAAAATTCAATGTGAAGAAATGCAAAGTGATGCACTTAGGGAATAGAAACCCTCGGGAGATGTATGTGTTAGGCGGGAAGAATCTGATAGGTACGAACGGGGAGAGGGATCTTGGGGTGATAGTATCTGAGGATCTGAAGGCGACGAAACAGTGTGACAAGGCGGTGGCAGTAGCTAGAAGGTTGTTAGGCTGTATAGAGAGAGGTGTGACCAGCAGAAGAAAGGAGGTGTTGATGCCCCTGTATAAGTAGTTGGTGAGGCCCCACCTAGAGTATTGTGTTCAGTTTTGGAGGCCGTACCTTGCGAAGGATGTAAAAAGAATTGAAGCGGTGCAAAGAAAAGCTACAAGAATGGTAAGGGATTTGCGTTACAAGACGTATGAGGAGAGACTTGATGACCTGAACATGTATACTCTGGAAGAAAGGAGAAACAGGGGTGATATGATACAGACGTTCAAATATTTGAAAAGTATTAATCCGCAAACGAACCTTTTCAGGAGGTGCGAAGGCAGTAGAACGAGAGGACATGAAATGAGATTGAAGGGGGGGCAGACTCAAGAAAAATGTCAGGAAGTATTTTTTCACGGAGAGAGTAGTGGATGCTTGGAGAACTCTTTTTATTAGAAAAAACTAAAAGCAGAATACAAACATAAAACCTCACCCCGTCCCCCATCCCCCACAAACATCATCCAACAGAAATATCCCCCATTTACACACATGCAAACAGCAAAGTCCCCAACTAATACAGAAAACAAACCTACTCCAAACAATAACTTTTCTCTAGGATTTCATGGGGGTTTTAGCCTAACCTGCTTCCACCACTGCAAGGCTGTCCTCTTACCCCTCTCCACCCCCTCCCACTTCGCCACCTCCTGCACGGCTCTCACCACATCCCAACTAACACGTTCTACTGACCGGACCTCTTGGTGCAGCGAAACCCTACATCGCGCCATCCAGAGGCAGTAGCGCAGAACCAGTGAAATAATGAAACGAGTTACCGGATCCAAGCCCCTTATTTTATGCATGGGACCATATACCCAATCCGCATAACTATAATTACTGAACCCAGGGATCTTCAACAGCGAGGAGACCCGATTCCCAACCTGCACCGTGAATGGGCACCTCTGCAAGAAGTGTTCCATTGTCTCCTCTGCCCCAGCACATTCCCCTCTCGGGCATCCCCTGTCCTGCACGTTGCGATACTTCAAGTTGCCTCGCACGTACAACTTACCGTGCAGGGACAGCCACGCCATGTCCTGATACTTAACCGGGATCCTGTCTGATGTTATAAGCCGTAAACCCTGCCTCAGCACTACCTCAGGAGCATCCCGCAACACCAAGGGTGCCGTGAAAACCTGCGACCTTACCCTTTCCATCCATACCTCCCTTCTTCCTTCCTGGATCTCACCCACCGTCAGCCCCCATACCCGCACTAGCTTTACTAGGGATTTGTAATACCCCACCCCCTCTGGGCCACCCTTCCTCAAAGCTACAACTCTTCCTCCTTGCTGCCATATTGTCCAATACCGTGACCACCACCCAAGGACACTCCGCGCCCACCCTGGGGGCTCCTGCCCTACCGCCCTACCCAAGTTAAACTGCAAAAATAACGAACTGAAAAACAAAACCGGGTTTATCATACCTACCCCTCCCTCCCTCCTTGGTAAATATGTAATATTGCGCTTAACAAGGTTCATTTTGTTTCCCCACAATAGCTGAAAAAAAATACTATAGAGTAACGTGTAACGTCTTTCGGGCAACAAACAAATATAACTGACAAACAACAACAAAGGAACCAAATGAACTTTAATTAGCTGAACCCGCTCTCCGATAAACATTTTCCACCCCTTCCACCTGTCTACCTTTACTTTGGCTAACTGCAAACACCTATCCCAATTCTCCAACCCATAATCCCCTAATCCAAAGTGAATGCCCAAGACCCTCAGCCTCTCCCCTGGTGACGGAAACCTACCCCCTAACCCAAACTTCCCACCCTGGTCCCCTACCCACAAACTGTTGGACTTCTGAAAGTTGATCTGTGATGCCGTCGCCTGTGAATACTCTTTGATCATGTCCTGCAATTTCCCCCCTTCCTGCTGGTCCGCTACCCAGACCGTCACATCATCCGCGTACGCCATGACCCTCAGCTGATGACCTTCCCCCACCTCCACCCCTTTCAAACCCCCCCACCTCCCTGCTCCACCCTTCGCACAAATGGATCAATGGCGTACGCATACAGCAACGGACTAAGTGGACACCCCTGCACCTACCCCAAACCTCTTCCCCCTCCACCCGTTTACCAACGGAAAGCATTCAGCCTGGTTATACACTAACTTCAGCTGTTCTACCCATCCCTTTGGAAACCCATAATGCTCCAACACCCGCCACAAAACCCCCCATTGAACCCTATCAAATGCCTTATCCTGATCTAAAGCTACCATTAATCTACCCGTGGGTCCTGCCCTACTATGCTCAAACCCCTCCCTAACCCACGCTGCTGCCTCTAACACCCCCTCCCCTTAACCCCACATGCTTGTGAGGCTGCTAACAATGTCCCCGACATCTGCCTCATCCTCTGGAACAACATCCTCGCAAAAATTTTCCGGTCTGTATTAAGTAATGCAATAGGCCGCCAATTGGCTAGTTCTGACGCATCTTTCCCCTTGCTGACCAACACAATGGCCGCCTCCTTCAGTGATTTTGGGAGGGATCCCTCCACTCGGGCCGCCTCCCACACCTTCAACAATATCGGACCCAACTGCACCTTAAAGACCTTATAAAACTTGGTCGGCAGCCCATCCGGCCCTGGCGAAGACTTTTTGTGGAGTGCCTCAATTGCCTCCTCCACTTCCCGCAAGGTCCATGGTTGCGACAAGGTCTGGAGCTGGGGTCCCCAATTCCCTATCCCAGGTGTACCCTGCACATACCGGTCCATCAAATCTTCATCTACCCCCTGGGTGGAAAAGAATGCCGAAAAATGATCCTCTACAACCCATAGGATCCCCTCCTTGGAGTCCTGAAGAGTCCCACGGGCATCCCGCACACTCTCCAACACCTTGTGCTTCCTCCTTTCCCTACAACAAACAAAGGGGTCCGGACTAAACAATTTACCAAAATCACGTTCATAGACCAAGGAGGAATAGCGGTTATACTGCACCTTTTCCAAAAGGACTTGTAATTCCTGAATTTCCCCCGCACTCCCCCCCGAGAAATCAATTTATCCCTCTTCATCTTAACCGCCATGCCCAACTTCGTCCTTTCCCTCCCTTCCCATCTTGCCTGCCGCACAAAAAACTCCCGTGTGCGCTTCTTCACCACCTCCCACCACCCTCCCAGTGATGAAAAGGCTCCCTGCACCGTGACCTGGTCTTCCAAAAATCTCAGAAAATCCTCTCTCACCCTCCCACTGCCTAACCATCTCAAATTTAGCCTCCATAACCCCCTCCCTGGCCTCTGAGCTGCTGCCCCCCACCTCTATGATAACCATACGGTGGTCTGAAAAGTCTACTGCCTCTACTTTAGGTCCCTGAAAACAAACCCCTTTCCTCACCAAAAAACGATCTATTCTACTTTTACATTGCCCTCTAAAAAACGTAAACCCATCCTGCTCCCCAAAAAACTCCATATGTACATCAACCAACCCCGCCTCATGCATCATCCCTGCCAATCGCACCCCATCGTATCTCACCTGCACCGACTTCCCCCCACTGTCCTTTCTCCGCAAAATTGTATTAAAGTCTCCTCCCCAAATTACCTGCCGTGATGTGCACAAATAGGGTCTGATTTTCCCGAACAAAAGCACCCTCTTGCTCTGGGGCCCATACACGTTTACCACCCGAAGTGCCCTACCCGCCCAAACCACATCCACTACCAACCCTCTCCCCACCCCCAATTCCACCACCTGTTGGATACAAACCTCATGCCTCTTAAACAAAATCCCAACCCCCCCATATCTGTCCCCCGCCAACCCCCACACAGAAGGACCCCACCTCCAGGCCCGTTGCGCACGCCTGACCTCCTCGAGGGATCGCAACCGGGTCTCCTGTATCAGGAAACAATCTGCCCTGACCCGTGCAAACCAATCATACGCCATACCCTGTGCCTTTGCCAACATAATACTAGCCACATTAAGCGTGGCAAATGTGAGTAGAAGCCCTGCCATCTTCTTCTGACCCAGTCACCGACCCACTCACCCCCTCCTCCTTCCCCTGCTCCCTGCCCTCCTGAAGAACTCCTCTCTCTCCCCGAATCAAAATCTCTGCTGTTCGGTCACCTTCAGCCTCAATCCGCTCCCTCTCCCCCCTCCTTCTTCCCCCCCTACGGTCTCCCTTCCTCCCTCCCCTTCTTCCTCTTGGTTTCCACCGGCCCTACGTCTTCATCCCTACTCACCCTTTCACTCCCCCTCCCCTCCCCTAATCCCCCCTCTACCTCCTCCTCTAATTCCATCCTATCCCCCCACTGAAGCTCCTGGGCCTGCACCCCCTTCCCGACCCTCTCTACCTTCCTCTTACTCCCCTTCCCCCCTTCCTCCCCTCTGTCCCCTCCCCCCTCTTCCCCCTCCTCCAACACCCCTCCCCACCCTCCTGAGCCTGACTTCCCTTCTTCCTACCCCCGTCACCCCTCCCCTGGACCCCTTCAAATTTCCGTTTACCATCTACCATCCCCCCTACCTCTTCCCCTTCCTCCATCCTTTCTACCTCCTCGCCCCCCACCTCCTCATCCTCTTCCAGCACCTGAAACCTATTTCCCCCCTCTTCCCTTTCGGGACCTCCCTACCTGCCTCCCCGTTCCCCACCTTCCCCTTCTTCCGAGGAACCAGCACCCAATCCTCCTCTCCCTGCCCCTCTCCTGGCACTCCCTCCTGCCTTCCCCCCTCCCTATCTAGCATCCCCTGCCCTCCTTCTTCCTCCTCTTCCCCTGACACCCCCCACCTCCCTTCCTTCACATGCCTTCATCCCTCTCTTCCCCCTCATTATGGGACGCCCTAGGGCAGTCCCTAAATGCATGCCCTAATGAACCACACAAATTACACCTAATCAGTGTACAATCCTCTGTGGGATGCTGCGTATCCCCACATTTCACAACCGGACACGACATACTAAAATGTCTGAATGAGCCACATTTAAAACACTGACGTGGCTGTCCCTTGTAAAAACAGAGGACGCGATCACGGCCAATGAACGCCGACGAAGGGATGTGCTGCACTACCTGGCCTATCTGTTTCAACCGTACCCATGCTCCCCACCCTCCTGCCCACACCCTGCTTGGATCCGGCAATTTCGTCAGCGGGGATCTTAACTCCGCGTACCGCTGCAGCCAGTACGCCAAATCCGCCCCTGAAAGAGACTCATTCCTCACAAGTAGGGTCACCTGCACCAAGTCCGGCGTGCTGATCGGGATGGCCCTGAAATCCTTCCATTCCCCTTTCCCCCGCAACCCCTCATATCTTCCCCAAAACATCTCCAGCCCCCTCTGTGTCATGAAGCTAATATCTTACTCAGGAATATTGTAGGGATGTATACATGCATAAAAATCTTCGGGTATAAACCCCATCCCCATTACCTGCTGCAAGACCTGGTCCCTTGATGGCATTGCCCCTTCCCCCATCCATTTTAATTGTACTACATTACGTCGCTTAGGAAGCTGCCCACTCCCCTTCCCCATACCCCCAAAAGCCCTACCCACAACCCCACCTCCACTAGGTCCACCCCTCTCTGTCTTCCCCCTCCCCTGGACTACTGCAGCAAAGGACCGGGCCCCCGCCCCCCAGTCCCCTTCCCTGAACTAACCCCAGCCCGCCCTATACAAGCATCTTCTCCCTCTTTCCAACCTCCCCCTCCCCAATCGCCAACTTATTATGAACCCCTTCAATGTCTTGTTGCTTCTTCGTAGCAGCAATGTCCAACACCAATTCCCCAGACCCCCGCCCTCCCCCTATATGCACAGAGTCACTTATACCAGTCCCCTCCTGTCCCAACAGATCTGCCGGCTGCTGCAGGGATTGCACCGACTGACACTCCTCAACTGGCAGCTCCCCAACGTCCCGCGCTACCCCAACACTCTCTGCCACAGGCACCATTCTGATCCCGCTATCCATCAGGCTGCCACGTCCCGCTTCTGCGTCCTGGTTGGGCAAAGGCTCCCGACACTCTGGCCCGCGGGGGCGTGGCCTCACCGGGCCCGGAAGCCCCGCCTCCTGTCCCGCTAAACCCAGCGAATCATTTTCGTCCAGCAGCGATCCATTCTCGTCCAGCAGCGATCTGCCCTCTGCCGTTCAGAAGCCTGCTGGCTGCCTGAAAGTCCTCCTGCAACTGTTCTCCCTCCCGATGCCTTTTGCAAGGGAACGCCAGCTTTTCCCCGCATCTCTACAGTCTCCGGCTTGCCCTGGATCTCCCCATCCTGCGCTGATTCAGGCTGCCGCTGTGGACCTCCACCCTTCTTATCCTCCGTCTGGCGGGTATGTTCTTGCATCTGCCGCTGCTCCTGCGGATCTTTTGCCAGCGGCTCCCCAGGGAAACCACCAGCCGCACTAGTCATGTCCACCAGTACTTCCGCACCGAAAAAAACCCCCCTTGAGTCCTCTGTCTCCAACACCTGGCATTTTTGCATGGTATTATGTTTGTTTTCTGCTTTCTCCCCTCCAGGCTGCTCCAGACGTGACCCCTCCATATTGGATCCTCCTCCAGCCTTCCTTCCCACTGGATCTTCACCTTTGGTAAGTGCACTGGACTGACTTGCTAGTTGTTTCATGAATTGCAAAGTAGATTGTGTACTGGTCCCTGGTAATTCTCCCTGGGCAGACGGCTCCTGCCGCCCAAACCCTGCATCAACATGCTTCTCCACTCTGTTTTCTCTATGCCCCTTCAAAGCTTGCTCTGACCCAGTCTTTATAGGGCCCTTGGAACATGAGCCTGCCATCCTTTCTAAATTGACATACAGTTCTTTCAAAGGATTTTCTGGGCCCTTTTTCAATCTGTTCAATAAAAGGTCTTTAGACTGCAACATCTTTGTTAATCTGCCTTCCTCTTTCTCATACATCTTCCTGTGCTGTCCTGGGGCAAACTTACACAACGTTTTTTCACGGAGATGGTGGTGGATGCTTGGAATGCCCTCCCGCGGGAGGTGGTGGAGATGAAAACGGTAACGGAATTCAAACATGCGTGGGATAAACATAAAAGAATCCTGTGCAGAAGAAAGGGATCCTCAGGAGCTTAGCCTAGAATGGGTGGCAGAGCTGGTGGTTGGGAGACGGAGCTAGTGTGGGCATATACGGTCTGTGCTGGGGCTGGTGGTTGGGAGGGGGGACTAGTGCTGGGCAGACTTATACGGTCTGTGCCAGAGCCGGTGGTGGGTGGCAGGGATAGTGCTGGGCAGACTTATATGGTCTGTGCCAGAGCTGGTGGTTGGGAGGCGGGGATAGTGCTGGGCAGACTTATACGGTCTGTGCCAGAGCCGGTGGTGGGTGGCAGGGATAGTGCTGGGCAGACTTATATGGTCTGTGCCAGAGCTGGTGGTTGGGAGGCGGGGATAGGGCTGGCCAGACTTATACGGTCTGTGCACTGAAGAGGACAGTACAAATAAAAAAAGTAGCACATATGAATTTATCTTCTTGGGCAGACTGGATGGACCGTGCAGGTCTTTTTCTGCCGTCATCTACTATGTTACTATGTTTTTGCCATCTTCAAACATTTCCCCAGTTCCCCCACTTCCCTCTCCACCAGCTTAATACGCTTCACCATGTTCACCACCCTGCTGGCTGGATCATCCGGATCATAACTAATATCAAGCAAATCCTCCTCCTCCTCTTCTGAGGATTCACTATCCTCGCTGCCTTCCTCTTCGGACCCTGACAGCATTTCTTGACTAACTGCCATAGCCTTCTCGCTCATTGTTTCTGCAGACCTCTCTTCCTGGGCCTTCACCAGCTGTCCCCCCCCTCACCTTCTAGACGTTGCCAGGGCATGGGGGGGTACCGGACTGGCTACCTCCCTTGGATGTCCGCTCCCGTCTGTCCAGAGGACTTCTTTCCCTCTGCTCCAGCGCACGACCAGACCGGGAACTGCTCCTACAGGCCTTCTGGTCCCTCTGGGCCTCAGCCGGCCCGATGGCCTGGGCCTTGCCTGAGGCCCTCTCCCCAGGGCCCTTCCTCAACTTTGGGGAAGGAGCTAGGCCGCACTCCCTTCCCCCTGGAAACCTGCAGAGCTTCTAGCAGCACTTCCTCCTCCTGCCAAATCTGAACAGCAACTGACTTGGAATGCCCTCCCGCGGGAGGTGGTGGAAATGAAAACGGTAACAGAATTCAAACACGCGTGGGATAAACAAAAAAGGAATCCTATTCAGAAGGAATGGATCCTAAGGAGCTTAGCCGAGATTGGGTGGCAGAGCCAGCCGGTGGTGGGAGGTGAGGATAGTGCTGGGCAGACTTATACGGTCTGTGCCAGAGCCAGTGGTGGGAGGCGGGGCTGGTGGTTGGGAGGCGGGGATAGTGCTGGACAGACTTATACGGTCTGTGCCCTGAAGAGGACAGGTACAAATCAAAGTAGGGTATACACAAAAAGTAGCACATATGAGTTTGTCTTGTTGGGCAGACTGGATGGACCGTGCAGGTCTTTTTCTGCCATCATCTACTATGTTACTATGTTAAGAAAGGCTAAAGCGGCTAGGAATCTTCATCTTGGAGAAAAGACAGCTGAGGGGAGATATGATAAAGGTCTATAAAATAATGAGTGGAGTGGAATGGGTAGATGTGAATCGCTTGCTTACTCTTTCCAAAAATACTAGGACTAGGGGGCATGCGATGAAGCTACAAAGTAGTAAATGTAAAAAAAATCAGAGAAAATATTTCTTCACTCAATGTAGAGTGATGTGGTAGCCATTTTAGTCCACTTTTAAAGGTAATCAATAGAAATAAAATAAAACATAGAAAAGAAAATAAGATGATACCTTTAGTCCAATAAAAAAGGTATCATATTTTTTTCTTTTCTACATTTTATTTTATTTCTATTGATTACCTTCACTCAACGTGTAATTAAACTCTGGAATTTGTTGCCAGAGAGAGAATGTGGTAAAAGCAGTTAGCAGGGTTTAAAAAAAGTTTGGATATCTTCCTAAAAAAATGTCCATAAGCCATTATTAAGATGGACTTTGGAAAATCCACTGCTTATTTCTTGGAAGAGAGTGTTTATGAACTTGAAAATCTAAAGGTGGACAAAGCCATGGATCTGGATGGGATCCATCCCAGGATATTGAGGGAGCTCAGAGAGGTTCTGGTGGGTCCTCTTAAAGATTTGTTTAATAAATCCTTGGAGACGGGGGAGGTTCTGTGGGATTGGAGAAGAACGGCTGTGATCCCTCTTCACAAAAGTGGTGATAGAGAAGATGCTGGAAACTACAGGCCAGTAAACCTCATGGGGAAGGGGCAAGGATGGGGACAGAGCCCCTGGGGTCAGGGACAAACCTTGCCCCTGTGTCATTTTCTACTTTGAAGCCTCTTAATGACCTGCAATGCTATTCATATTTGAGTGATGCAGAAGACGATATTTTGATTTTTTGGAAAAACAAGCAAACATACTGGCCACAACTAGCAAAATTTGTACATCCTGCTACCAGCACATCTTCTGAGAAGACAAGTTGTTTATTTTTCTTATTGTTTTCTATTGGTGATTTATAAACAGCAGTTGCACAGCATCTTGTTCCTTTTTATACTTTAATAAAAAGATTTAAATATAAAATCATAAGTGTTCGAGGCTTCTACATATGAGAACAGAGCCCACGAGGACGGGACGGGGACAGAGACAGAACCTGCGGGGACGGGGACAAACTTTGTCTCTGTGTCATTCTCTACTAAGAAAGGAGTGGTTTAGCTTCAAGATAGTTGGCAAGTTGTAAAGAGGATTGAACAATCGATACAAGGAACTACTCCTTCATTGTGTAAATTCTCTCAAGAACGTTTGGTTAAAATGAAAGAGATGGATCAGAGACTTATAAAAGTTGAAACAGCATTTCGAGAGACTGAACAAAATGTTGTTACCCAAAATGTTGTTACCTTGCAATCCACTGCAGCTCCTGCTGTTAAGGACAGTTGGCTGATTCATTCACACCTGGAAGCTCTGGAAAATAAAATCTCAGGGGTCCTTTTAACTAAAGGGTTGCCGGTGGCCTTTTAACTAAATTACTGCCGGTAGCAGTTCCAACCCAAATGCGCAGCATTTCCAACGCTAACGGAAATATTGGAAAAATATTTCCGCAGGGGGTTACCGCTGAGTGACGGAACACTTACTCCCACCTAAATTCTTATTGCACGGTCATTTCCTTTTGGGGCTACGGTAAAATGGGGGACTCTGCAAGCATCAAAAATACCCCCTTAAGACCCTTAAATTTTCTAGCAACTCATTATCTGGCTCCTTTACAGCTTCTGAAAATGTAGCTAAAGAATATTGTTGGGTATCCTCATGCAGCTGTTCTAACTGTTGAGGGTATATTTTATGTTCAAAGAAGCTCAATCCAGATAAGAGGAGAGGGTGAAATGGACCAAGTACTGTCTAGTACTGTCCTGTAGAAAGTTTAGATTTATCTAAATATTTGGAGTCATCACGGAATTTGATAGCAAAAAAGAGCTACTCTTCTGGTTAAAGTTTCCTCTAAAATTGAACCCCCCTCCCCCAATATTCTTAAATTATATTTCTTTTTTTTTTTTTTTTTTTAATTTTTATTTATGCTTTAGAATATAATTACAAGTATTACACTTGAAGAGAAAATCAGACTTGAATATTTCTATATATTACAATAACCCATTGAAATACATAAGGAAAATTAAATATATGTAAAAGAAAAATTATAACAAAGAATATTGTAGTACTAGTCTTCTTTAGACCTTAAAAAGTGAGGGAAGAGTATAAACATTCTTCAGGAGATAAATTAGGTATGAAATCAAAGAAATGCTTTGCACCCACACAGACTAATTATTCATATTCTCAATCTAGACATCAATTTGATCTCAGCATCTTATCATTTATAAAGGACTTTAAGTGTTCTGGATCAAAAAAAATATATTTGAGCCCAATATATTTTACCACACATTTACAGGGGTAATTAAGATGAAATGAGGCTCCTATAGCCAAAACCTCTTTCCTTAAAGTCAAGAAAAATCTTCTTCTATCTTGCGTTTGCTTTATAACGTCCATATAAATCCAAATCTTTTCACCATAAAACTGAAGTTGGGAATTTCTAAAGTATAATCGCTTCTAAATCTTGTTCAAAAATGAAGGAGGCAATTAAAGTCTTACGTTCCAAAATTTCAAATGAGGAAGATTCTAGAATATCCGTTAAGTTCAATTGTTCTTGATTTTTTTCTTTTTCAGTCTGTTGTTCCAAATTTAAAGCTTCATCCGATTTATTTTTATTCATTATATAATATATTCGATTAACTGGAGGAATATGTTCTGAAGAATACTTTAAGTTTTCTATTAGATATTTCTTAAAGGCGTCTAGAGGGGAAATCCCCATAAACACAGGAAAATTAAGAAATCGCAAATTCAGTCTGCGATTATAATTTTCAATTTGTTCTATTTTCCTGTGCGTCCAATTCTTGTCCTTAATAGATAAAGTTGAAAATTCTTGTAGTTTCTTTACCTCTTCCTTTATTTCATTAGTTTGATTGTAGGAATCTTTTTTTATGGCTTCTAACGATTTAGAAAATAAATCAACAGTACTTACTAACGAAGCAATTTCCTCTGTTGTGCTGGTCAATTTGGTGTCGAGTTGTTGTAACGCCTCCCAGATGCTCTCTAGGGTAACCGTTGTCGGCTTCACTAGTGGCACCTTAAGTTGGTTGAGTGGGCTCGAAGAACCCAATCCTCTGCTGGAACTCATCTGCTCAGCGCCCCTTTCGAGGATACCTCCTACATCGCTTCCCGACGGAGGAATCGCTAGCTGAGATGGTGATCCAGTAGGAGGAGGCGGCGGATTGAGAACCGGAGGTGACAAAGAAACGTCCAGCCCTAAATCTCTCAGTTCTCCTACTGAAGAGACAGCAGGGCGTCCTCCGGTTTCTAAGTCTGGTGTCCTCACGACAAAGCTCTCAATAGTTCGCTGCGATGGAGAGGAGGTTCGAACTGAAGGGGCAGCAGTTCTTACCAATCCTTTACGTTTTGTGTGAGGCATATTGAAGAACAGGAAAATCTTTTAACTCGCAGCGTTCACTAAGGGAGATATGCCGCGGGGTTAGTGTGCCGCCATCTTGAAACTCCCCTTAAATTATATTTCTCAAAAAAATCTGTACCTTTCTGTGGTCACCAAATTTATTTGTTTCCTGATGTCTCCAGGCAGAAGCAATTGTATAGAAAGCAGTTCCCACAGTTAAAAGTAAAGTTTTGGCTGTGGGAGCAACTTTTTTCCTTAAATTTCCCCGTAAATGCCTTCAAGAGGGAAGCAATAGTTATATTTTGGCAAATTGTTTCTTTCTGATAAATCGGTACTTGCTAATCAGGTTTCCTGAAATGTAATGGTTTTTGAGGTTTTGGAGTGATAGATGAATATATTTGCATCGCCTGCTCTGCTTTACAGTGTTTCCATTTTCCTCTTGAGTTTCCAGCTTCCTCGTTAGCCTACTGCACTTTCCTAGATGTGGACTAAGCCTATGTATCTTTTTCTTTATTATTATTTTTCTAATTTTTCAATTATTCTTGGATGTTTCTCTACTTTGTATGGTAAAATTACAAATAAGAAAAAAACAGAATCAGGAAAGGAACTCCATAAAAATGATAGGAGAGAGATCAAACATGTCGTAGCAGCTCGATGTGGCATTCAGGAACATTTAAATGGTTTCTCTTTTGTATGATTCATTATATGCCATTTGCATCTTGGCCTCCGTAACCAGCCCACCATACACTCACTGTGAGATTTAACCTCTTCATACCACCTCTGCAATGGGGTCTTACCCAAAACATTCTTACACAACCAGCTGTCGAATTCAGCAAGATTCTTTATTTTTCTTACTTCAACCAGCAGACAAAAATCATAAGCAAGGGCAGAGTGCAAGCAGCTACTGAAACATGAAACAGAAAGATCGGGGGGGGGGGGGGGGGGGGGGGGCTCAGCTAGGTAAGATAAGATTTTCCTCGAGCAAAGGGTGGATCCCTCTTATAAAGGTCTTCTATCTATCTGTGCTCTCCTTCTCATTTGCTTATCTGTCTTTTCCACCTATCCTCTCTCACTTAGTTTTCATCCCTCCCATATTCCATAACCATCTTTCCCATCTTCTAACTTGTTTCTATGTCATGTCCAGTGCTAGAGGAGGCATAAAGAAAGCCTCCAGTATTCCATGCACAGAATTAATTTTTCATCTTTAGACATGGAGAAATGAAGATTTCTCCCCTTCTGATCATAAGAACAGTTGTTGCTGGAAACATTTCACTCTACCCCCCTCTTGCCCAGCCAGGTGATTGTAAACCTGACTGCCCATGATCTCTCCCATAAGTGTGGACAGGCCTCAGGGGATCTTGGCGACAGAGGTCTTTTTCATGTCTTTTTTCTAAGGGCCACTTCAAAGCAAGAGGGAATGACTTTTTCTGTAACCATGAGGAAACAACACTTGCAAAAGACTTCTTTTTTTTTGCCTAGAACAAAATATCAAACACTGTACCTCACAAAGGAGAGCCAAACACTTCCCTTTGAGAAATAGACTTCTGGAGCCAGGTAGCAGTAGCTTTTTATTATGTATTTCCTTGAAAATAAGAGAATCTATGTTCTGACACAGGGTCTGGGTCTGCCAGGAGAGAAATCTAACACCTCTAAAAGGAAACAGTTTAAACTCTTGTCTCCTCTCTTTAGAATGAGAACAAAGGATAAGGAAAGTACTGAGACAAGAGACCAAATGTTCTGACAAATATATTCTTTTGTGGGAAAACTGTAAATAGAAGAGAGATAATGATCCAACACATTTTGTCACTTTCTGACCACAGAACAAATGCATCTTCTAAGGTAATGCAAACATATGCTATGTTGATACTATAAACAAAGGAGATCCTGACTGTATTTACAAGATGCTAACTGGGGGGGGGGGGGGGGGGGGGGGAGAGACCCTCCCCGCCCTCTTACTTCTTTGTACTGTAAGAGAAAGAAAACCCTATATAAACCTTTTTGTAAGGCAGGAAGATAGGCAGCGTACATCTCTTCTGGCTCCACGTCTGGGAGTCTGAAAGAATGTCCTGACCCCTTTTCCACTGTTATTCCATTTCTGTACATGTTCTCCTTTCTGTCCTGATTCTGTATACTGTATCTATTCTATTTCTTATTTTTTTTGTCCTAATTTTGGATAAAGAATAAACCTGTGCTAACCCCAAGAAGCTTCTTTGGTTCTTTTTTCTTTTGTTCTAGTTGTTATTGTTTTAATAGACTTTACCAGCTGTCCGGGTTCCTACGATACCAGTTGAGAGAGTTTGTCTGTGTAAGTAATGCTGGTTTTGTTGGGCTCTGAAACGCAGCATGAAAAGGCACAAACACCAGCTACAGTTTTTTCTCTAAATTCCTAACATTGCACAGAGACAGTTTGCTCCTGATACCTTCTTTATCTGCTTAGAATACAAGCTTAGAAGCAGTGGTAAAAATGAACAGAATAAATGTTAAAGTACATATCTCCATACAGGCTTACCTAATATAATTCATATAAGTAAAGCTAATATAATTCATATATGTAACTCCCTGTCCAGAAGAGCTTATAATGTTACCATTTTTACAATGCTTAAAGTGCAATCAAGGCCTGCACACTCTCTACTGAACTGCCACACATACTGGTCCACGATCCTTAAGCATGTCTTAATGCATTAAACTATGTGACAGGCCTATGCAATCCCTCTTTTCAGATATTCCTAGTTGTTTGTCCAGACCATTGGCCTGCTCTGACCTTCCTCTCTGACAGTAACCCCTTGTTTTTGAAACAGATATAACATCTTGAATATTTAAGTGGTTTTTCTACTGTGATTTATTGCTATTGCAAGCCGAGTCAGATGGTTCTTCCCTCTGAAACATTTATCACATTCTACACATTTAAATGGTTTCCCTCCCATATGAGTCCTTTTGTGCTATTTCAATTGGACCTTCTTATTAAAACATTTATCACGTACTTAATATTTAAATGTTTTTTCTTCCATATGAGTTTTCGTGAACTTTCTCCTTGGCCTTCCTTCTGAAGCATTTATCACATTTGGAAAACTTATGCTTTCTCTCCTGGAACACTTATGGTTTCTCTCCCATATGAGTCCTTTTGTGCTGTTTCAGTTGGTCCTTCCTATGGAAACATTTATCACATTCTAAACACTGAAATGGTTTCTCTCCTGTGTGAGTTCTTTCATGCCGTTGTAGCTCAGCCTTCCTTATGAAACATTTATCACATTCTGAACATATAAATTGTTTCTGTCCCATATGAGTCCTTTCGTGAAGTTTCACCTCGCCCTTGGTTCTGAAACATTTCTCACATTCTGAACATTTAAATGGTTTCTCTCCTGTATGAATCCTTTTGTGCCTTTCCAGATTGGCCTTTCTTCTAAAGCATTTATCACATTCTGAACATTTAAATGGTCTCTCTCCTGTATGAGTCCTTTCGTGAAGTTTCACCTCGGCCTTGATTCTGAAACATTTATAACATTCTGAACATTTAAATGGTTTCTCACCTGTATGAGTCATTTCATGAAGTTTTACCTCGACTTTGGTTCTAAAATATTTATCACATTCTGAACATTTAAATGGCTTCTCTCCTGTATGAGTCCTTTCGTGACGTTCCAGGTTGGCCTTTTTTCTAAACTGTTTATCACATTCTGAACATTTAAATGGTTTCTCTCCTCTATGTTTCTTTTCATGCTGTTTCACATGTTGTTTGGACCTGAACCATTTATCACATTCTGAACATTTAAATGGTTTCTCTCCCGTATATATCATTTCATGCTGTTCGAGGTGTTGTTTGCTTCTGAAGCATTTATCACATTTTGAACACTTAAATAGTTTCTCTCTCGTGTGTGACCTTTCGTGCCGTTTCAGACAGTCCCTGCTTCCAAAGCATTTACCGCAGCCTGAACAATTATATGGCTTCTCACCAGTATGTGTGTTGTTGTGCCATTTCAGGTGGGCCTTGCTTCTGAACCATTTATCACATTTAGAACACTTAAAAGGTTTTTCTTTTGTATGGCTCCTTCTGTGACTATGTAAGTATTGCTTGCTTAAGAAACACTTACCACATTCTGAACATTTATACGGTTTCTCTCCTGTATGGATTCTTATATGAACTTTGAGGTAAGCTTTCCTTGAGAAACATTTATCACATTCTGAACATTTAAATGGTTTCTCTACTGTATGAATCATTTCATGACGTTTCACTTCAACTATGGTTCTGAAGCATTTATCACATTGTGAACATTTAAATGGCTTCTCTCCCATATGAGTCCTTTCATGACATTCTAGGGTGGCCTTATTTCTGAAATATTTATCACATACTGAACACTTGAATCGCTTCTCTCCTTTATGTGTCCTTCTGTGCTGTTTCTGGTGAGCTTTGCTTTTGAAACATTTATTACATTTTGAACATTTAAATGGTTTGTGTCCTGTGTCAACTACTTTATGCCTCTGCGGCCTAATTTTTTGACTGAAACCTTTAACACATTTAGAATATTTAAATTCTTCTGTTCCTATGTGAGTTATTTGTTGCAACTGCCAATAAACTTTGCTTCTGAAACGTTTATCACATTCAAAACATTTAAATGGTTTATGTTCCGTGACATCTATTTTATGCAATTGTAGGTTCCTTTTCTTACATTTACCATGTTCAGAACTTTTAAAGGGTTTTGCACAGGCTCCAGAGTATCCAGATGGGTTTGTTTTGTGCATACCTTGACAGTCATTAATTTCAGTCCTAAGCCCACTTATGCAATGCTCGATAAAACTGGAGTCGGTCCAAACATCAGCACTTTTAAAATCTCTCTCACCTTTGAGTCTTCCAGGTTGTACAACTCTTGGGAAATAGCTACAGTTTCTCTTTTGTCTCTCTAATCTTTCTCCTGTCTGGGCTGCTGCTTTCTCACTGGTTGGTATTATGCTACCGATACCTCCTTCACAATCTGCTGAAGGATCTGTGCTGTCTCTGGAGGAGTCTTCGTGTTTCCATTCCTCTTTCTGCTGCTCATCGCACATTCTCACTCTTTCACTCTCATTCCCAAATCTATCATCTGTTGGATAAAATAGAAGCGTACGATCATTCATTTTACAGCTATGGAAAACAATATACTTAAGGCGGGCACGAGTGAGGAGAATGTGCGCCCCGCCACAGAAAATCCACTGGAGCACCTGGGCTAGAGGTAGAACCTGGAGGGGAGGGGGGGGGGGGGGTGAAAAAAAAAGTTATGCGGGTGCCAGCCCGATATTCAGTAGCTTATGTCCTAAGTCAGCCAGCCGGCACCCGCAGAACCCTGGGCTCCTCCCTAATGCCTCCCCCTCATAACCGCCCCTTATTTTGTGAGCGATCAGAGGTAATATTCAGGGTACCTACCTGCTTTAATGCCACTGAACATTGGGGGTTAGGCAGCCCCAGGAGACTATTGACAATATGACCTAGTTAATCTGAAAGGTACAGATTTACAGGCATGAAGATATTAAATACATTTCTCTTACTGTGGATTAAACAAAACACAAAAACATTCCCCTGCACTACTCAGGCCAAAGCAATTAAATTACTTCAGAAGAAACCTCCCCCTTTCCCTGAGAGGAAGGTAAAATTATGTATCATACCTGATAATTTTCTTTCCATTAATCATAGCTGATCAATCCATAGACTGGTGGGTTGTGTCCATCTACCAGCAAGTGGAGATAGAGCAATCCTTTTGCCTCCCTATATGTGGTCATGTGCTGCCGGAAACTCCTCAGTATGTCGATATCCAAGCTCCATCCGCAGGACTCAGCACTTAGAGAATTACACCCACAAAGGGACACTCTGCCCAGCTCACCACCGCCGAAATGGGGGAGGGGAATTAACCCAGCTCATCCCAACACAAGTGGGGGAGGGGAATCCGTCCAGCTCATCCCCGCGGAGCGGGGGAGGGACACCACCCCACCGATGCGGGGGGATCTGGCTTATCCTGCAACCGCAACCGCGGGAGGAGCTGGCTGACCCTAACACCGCTGAAGCGGGAGGGGTACAAAGCTGCCCTACAGCCGCACGAAGCGGGAGGGAGCGCTGGCAGAATTTATGTCTCAATCCAACCCCGTAAAACGGAGGGGAGAGGAATGCAGCAGCTCACTGTAACACAAACTCGTCTCAACTCTTGAAGAATCCAATTGAAAAAACTTGAACACGAAGTCCTCCTGAACAGGAACTGAAGACCAAACTTGAATCTGAAATGCAACCAGAATATAAACAGTACAGATATCTGGGAGGGGCTATGGATTGATCAGCTATGATTAATGGAAAGAAAATTATCAGGTATGATACATAATTTTACCTTCCATATCATCATGCTGATCAATCCATAGACTGGTGGGATGTACCGAAGCAGTACTCACCCAGGGCGGGACATTGAAATCCCTGACCGCAACACTGAAGCTCCAAACCGGGCCTCCGCCCGAGCAGCCACAGTCAAGCGGTAATGGCTGGAGAAGGTATGGGCCGATGCCCAAGTTGCCGCCTTGCAAATCTCTTCCAAGGAGACGGACCCGGCCTCTGCCATCGAGGCCGCCTGAGCTCTAGTGGAGTGAGCCTTCAGCTGGATAGGTGGCACCTTCCCCGCAGCCACATAAGCCGCTGCAATGGCTTCCTTGACCCATCTTGCCACTGTAGGCTTAGCAGCCTGCAGACCCTTACGAGGACCTGCAAACAGGACAAACAGATGATCCGACTTCCGGAAATCATTGGTCACTTCCAAGTATCTGATGATGACTCGTCTCACATCCAGATATTTGAGAGCAGAGTATTCCTCTGGGTAGTCCTCCCTACGAAAGGAAGGGAGAAAGAGCTGCTGATTCACATGGAAGCGAGAAACAACCTTGGGCAGGAAGGAAGGCACTGTGCGAATAGACACTCCTGCCTCAGTGAACTGCAGAAAGGGCTCTCGACATGAGAGTGCCTGGAGCTCGGAAACTCTTCTGGCTGAAGTGATAGCCACCAAAAAGACTGCTTTCAACGTCAGGTCTTTCAGAGATGCCCTTGACAAGGGTTCAAAAGGCGGCTTCTGCAAGGCTCTTAGCACCAGGTTGAGATTCCATGCAGGCACCACTGAGTGCAGAGGAGGGCGCAGGTGATTAACTCCCTTGAGAAAGCGCACCACATCTGGCTGCGAAGCCAGGGAAGCACCCTTCAGGCGGCCCCTGAAGCAAGCCAGAGCCGCTACCTGGACTTTAAGGGAACTGAGCGACAGGCCTTTCTCCAGACCTTCTTGCAGGAACGCCAACACTGAAGAAATTGGAGCAGTGAAGGGAGAAAGTGAGCCTGCTTCACACCATGCTGCAAAGGTACGCCAAACCCTGGCGTAAGCAGTAGAAGTAGAGCGCTTCCTCGCTCTTAGCATAGTGGCGATGACCTTGTCTGAGAAGCCCTTCTTTCTCAGACGCTGCCGCTCAATAGCCAGGCCGTAAGACCAAAGGGGGAGGGATCCTCCATCACCACGGGACTCTGATGCAACAGGCCCTGCTCCACTGGCAGCCGCAGAGGATCGTCCACTGAGAGCCTGATCAAGTCCGCATACCAGGGACGTCTGGGCCAGTCCAGACCCACCAGGATTATCCGGCCTGGATGCTTTGCCACCCGGTCTAGCACCCTGCCCAACATGGGCCAGGGCGGGAACACATAGAGAAGCTCGTGTCGGCCACTGTTGGAGAAGAGCATCTACTCCCAGGGATCGAGGGTCCCGTCCTCTGCTGAAAAAGCGCGGCACTTGGCAATTGGCCGATGACGCCATCAGATCTAGGCTCGGCTGGCCCCAGCGCTTCGTGATGTCCAAGAACGCCTGAGCAGATAGCTGCCACTCTCCGGGATCCAAGGTATGGCGACTGAGAAAGTCCGCCTTGACATTCATGACTCCGGCAATGTGGGCCGCTGACAGCTGTTCCAGGTTCGCTTCCGCCCACTGGCATAGATTCATGGCCTCCTTGGCTAGAGGGGCGCTCTTGGTACCTCCCTGGCGGTTGACATAGGCCACAGCCGTGGCATTGTCCGACAGGACCCGTACTGGCTTCAACGCCAGTACCAGGAGGAACTCCAAAAGCGCCAACCGAATGGCTCTGAGTTCCAGGAGGTTGATAGACCACTTTGCCTCTGCAGGAGACCAGAGCCCCTGCGCTGTCCTTCCCAAGCAGTGGGCTCCCCAGCCCGTCAAAGAGGCGTCCGTCGTGACGACAATCCACACCGGGGTCACAAGAGGCATCCCTGCAGACAACTTGTCTGTCTGCAGCCACCAGCTCAGCGCCTTGCGCACTGCTGGGTCCAAGGGAAGGCGCACAGCATAATCCTCCGACACCGGAGTCCAGCGCTGCAGCAGAGAGTGTTGTAATGGTCTCATATGAGCCCTGGCCCAGGGCACTACTTCCATCGTGGCCGTCATAGAGCCCAACAGCTGCACATAGTCCCAAGCCCGGAGCGGAGAGGCTACTAGGAACTGGTCCACCTGAGCCTGAAGTTTGACAATCCGATTGTCCGGCAGGAACACTCTGCCTAATTGGGTGTCGAATCGAACTCCCAGATACTCCAGGGACTGAGTCGGGCGCAGCTGGCTTTTCTCCCAGTTGATGATCCACCCCAGGGAGCTCAAAAGAGCAATCACCCGGTCCACAGCTTTGCCGCACTCTGCATAAGAGGGGGCTCGGATCAACCAGTCGTCCAGATAAGGATGGACTTGTACTCCTTCCTTTCTCAGGAAGGCCGCGATGACCACCATTACTTTGGAGAAGGTCCGCGGAGCAGTAGCCAACCCGAACGGGAGGGCTCTGAACTGGAAGTGTCGGCCCAGGACTGCAAAACGCAGAAAGCGTTGATGAGGAGGCCAGATGGGAATATGCAAGTACGCTTCCTTGATGTCCAAGGATGCCAGGAACTCCCCTGCCTTCACTGCCGCTATAACAGAGCGGAGGGTCTGCATGCAAAAGTGCCGAACTTTCAAGGCCCGATTGACCCCTTTGAGGTCGAGGACAGGCCGTACAGAACCTCCTTTCTTTGGTACCACAAAGTAAATGGAGTAACGTCCCTTGCCAAGCTGATTTTCTGGCACCGGAACGACCGCACCCAGGCGGATCAGATTGTCTAAGGTCTGCTGCACTGCCACAGCTTTGACCGGAGACTTGCAGGGAGAGAGTACAAACCCGTCTCTTAAGGGTCGGCAGAACTCTAGCTTGTAGCCGTCTCTGATGACTTCCAGCACCCAAGCGTCTGAAGTTACCCTGGTCCACTCGCCCAGAAATGAGGACAGGCGTCCTCCAATTTGCACTGGGCCATGGACCAGGACCCCGTCATTGGGTACGAGACCCTGGGGGAGGACCGGAGGGCGCACCTCCGGGACGGCGGTCTCTGCGAAAGGAATGCTGCTTGGGGGAGAAGTTCCTCTTGAAGGAAGAAGGGGCAGAGGAGCCCGACTTGCCCGGGCGGTACCGACGGGCTTCCTGAAACCGTCCTCTGGAGATACCGGGGCGAGCACTGGCCCGAGCCCTGACCTCTGGTAACTTCTTGCCCTTAGACGTGCCGAGATCGGTCACGATTTTGTCCAGCTCGACCCCAAAGAGCAGCTTGCCTTTAAAAGGCAATCTAGCCAGGCGGGATTTAGAGGCGTGGTCAGCAGACCAATGTTTCAGCCAAAGCCACCGCCGCGCAGAGACTGTCTGAGCCATGCCTTTAGCTGAGGCTCTCAAGACATCATACAGCAAGTCTGCCAAATAGGCTAAGCCCGATTCCAGGGCCGGCCAATCAGCCCTCCAGGAATGATCCGAGGGGGAAGCCCGCTGCACCATAGTCAGGCACGCCCTGGCCACATAGGAACCGCAAACCAAGGCCTGCAAACTTAAAGCAGTCGCCTCAAAGGACGACCTTAAGGCCGCCTCCAATCTTCTGTCTTGGGCGTCCTTTAGGGCCGTGCCACCTTCCACCGGCAAAGCCGTTTTCTTAGTCACCGCAGTGATTAAAGAATCCACGGTAGGCCACAGATAGGCCTCACGTTCACTTTCAGGCAAAGGATAGAGGCGGGACATAGCCCTAGCCACTTTGAGGCTCGCTTCCGGGACATCCCATTGAGCCGAAATTAAGGTGTGCATGGCATCATGCACGTGGAAGGTTCTAGGCGGGCGTTTCGTCCCCAGCATAATGGCAGAGCCAACAGGGGCTGAGGGAGAGACGTCCTCCGCAGAGGAAATCTTCAAAATGCCCATGGCCTGCACTAACAAGTTGGGCAAATCCTCTGAGCTAAAAAGCCGCGCTGCAGAGGGGTCATCCGCTCCAACCGAGCGGGGATCCGTCTCCTCCAAGGAATCCGCAAAGGACCGTTGGGAGAACTCAGATACGCTGCCCTCATCTACATCGGAGGAGACAAGGTCCTCCAAGGCCTGGGAATCAACCCGAGGGCGTTTACCTCAACCTCTTTACCAAACGAGGGAGCAGGGGCAGCGTTTTGCATAAGGAAGGCCTGATGCAGCAGCAAAACAAACTCGGGGGAGAAACCCCCCAGACTGTGCACTTCCGCAGCCTGGGCTACAGCCCTACACGCACCCTCAACCGGCGCTCGCAAGAGCGGGGGAGAGACATGCTGCGCATCCAAAATGGCGTCCGGCGCGACACTCCGCGAAGGAGCCGCGCGGGAAAAACAGAGCTTAACTTTAGCCGCTTTGGTGCCGTCGCCCAAATTAAGGGCGTTCATGGCATTAATGTCTCCCTCAAGGGCGGCCCACGAAGAAGCCGTCCGAGCTGCGTGGCCGGCCAAGATGGCGGAGGCGAGCAACGGGGGATGGGCGTTTATGGCGGGAAAAACCGCCACGCCGGAGGAAGGACCGGGACACTCATCGGTCACGAAACTGTCACCCAACAAGGGCGAATCAGACTTTAAGACCCCCGCATCCCCTCTAGAAGCGCCTAAACGATCCGGGGAGCGACTCTTTGCGCCCTCGCCCTCTGACGCCATATGCCACGTGGAGATCAATCGGGGAACCCCCTGCCCGCTATAAAAAGGTAAAAATTACCTGCTTTCCGCTCCGAGCTGTAACGACCTGGTGTCCCAGTGAGTAGCTGCAATAAACGTTTAAATAAACGTCGAAATAAACGCCTTTAAGGACGTTCAAAATTTTTTTTTTTTTTTTAACGGAGCCAGCGGGAGGGGGGAGAAAAGGAGGGACCTGGCGCCACCAGGTTTGCACTTGCTCAAGAAGAGCCCTCAACCCCAGGCACTCAACAAAACCTAAAAATTAGGCTTGGAGGCCTAGCCAGAGCTGCTGCTGTGTGTGACCACCACCTGCTGAGATAGAGAACATACTGAGGAGTTTCCGGCAGCACATGACCACATATAGGGAGGCAAAAGGATTGCTCTCTATCTCCACCTGCTGGTAGATGGACACAACCCACCAGTCTATGGATTGATCAGCATGATGATATGGAACTCTGCTACAGTATAATTAGGTCCATGACTATGTTTGATGAAAGAGGGAAACAGCTGGAGAGAAAGAAGCAGGTGGCCAGTGTTTCCATCAGCGCTATATTATGGCTGGAGGGTTATGGAGGGAACAGGGCAGGTGAAGAGACCTGGGTGCCTTAAGGCGAGAGAGAAAAGATGGAACAGTAAAACCAACTGGTTCCTGAGAATGTCACCTTTTCCTCAGAACCATGACCCCTTACCTTGTATAAGTGCGATAAGAAGTTCTAACAAGAATGGGCCCAATTAGGTCCCAGGAAATGCATCTTTTATGTGCCTTCGCAATCAAAAATAAAATGACATTTTACAGAACCAACTTCTTTGAATTCTAAGCTAAGAGAAATTGTACATAAGTCTCTTGTAAGGAAGGGGCAAGAAGACCACTGACCATTTCTCACTTGTTGGTCTCACCTAACAATGAGATATAGGTGTTCCTCCTGCCGGCTTCTCCCTTTTGCCTGTGTAGCCCAATTACCGTCCGTTATTTTTGCTGCAAAATACTTTCTTATTTTAACTTTGGTAAGAACAAAACAGAGAGAGAAAAAGTAAAGATGAAAAATGGCAGGGGGCACAGAAAGACAGAAGGCTGCATGGCAGGAGGAACAGAGAGAGAATGAGGGAGAGAAGAGACATTGCATGGGATAGAAAGAGAGAGAAAGAGACAGAAGAGGCTGGATGGCAAGGGGTACATAGAGAGAGAAGCAGCAGCTTTACTGCAGGAGGCAGAGAGAGAGAGAGAAAGTGAGAGTGAGTGAAGAGACTGCATTGCAACGGGCACAGGGAGATTGAGAAGAGGTTAGGGTGGAAGTGCAGAGGAAAGAAGGGGAGAAATGGGACAGGGGAGGAATGGGGACACAGAAGGCAGATACTGAACATGGGAATAGGGACAGGGACCCAGAGGAAATGATGGTGGAAAGAAAACAGTCAAATAGACAAGAGATCCTGGAAAGCAGAAAATGGATGAAACTGGTGTGTGGGGGGAGGAAGGAAGGAGCTGAAGATGGATTGGGTGGGGGAGGAGCAGGAGGCAGATGGGGCTAGGGGTAGAGGGGTTGTGGGGGAGGGTGACGGGGTTGGAACAGGAGATAGGGCTAGGGGTGTGGATGGGGAAGGGAACAGAGCAGAAGATGGATGGGACTGGGGGAAAGAGCAGGAGTTAGATGGGGCTAGGGGTTATGGGTAGAGGGGAGGGGAATGAAGTAGAAGATGGGGCTGGGGTGGGGGAGGAGCAGTAGGTGGATGGGGCTAGAGGGTATAGGTAGAGGGGAGGGAAACAGAGTAAAAGTGATGGGCAGACTCTTCAGGTAACCCCAGGCAGGTGCTGTTTCAAGATACAGATGTACTGATTTTGGTAAAATGGGGGAATATCTGAAGAAGGAGCTGATGGCATGGGTCAGGATAGGTGAAGCGGATGTGCAGTGGTCCAAGCTGAAAACTGGTATAAATAAGGCAACCGATCTTTACACAAGGAAAGTAAACAAAAACAAGAGAAACAGGAAGCCTATGTGGTTCTCCAAACAAGTAGCTGAAAAAATAAGAGCAAAAGAGGCTTTGTTCAAGAAATACAAAAGAACGCAGCGAAAGGATCACGGAAAAGATTATCAGATTAAACTTAAAGCGAAGAAGGGAATACAGCTAGTGACAGCACAGGCAGAAGAAAAATGGCTAAAGATGTAAAGAGAGGTGACAAGACCTTTTTTTTTTTAGATATATTGGGGAAAGGAGAATAGGAACGGAATTGCAAGACTGAAAGACGCTGAGAATAGCCATGTGGAGAGTGATGAGGATAAAGTGAATGCGCTAAACAAATACTTCTCTTCAGTGTTCATGGAAGAAAATTCTGGAGAAGGATCATAGTTGGTTGAGGAGGGAATATCTGAGAATGGAGTGGATCCTGTGCCGTTCATAGAAGAAAGCATTTATAAACGGCTTGAAAACCTGAAAGTGGAAAAAGCTACGGAGCCGGATAAGATACATCCCAGTGAGGGAGTGTTTTCTGCCTCTATGTCACTCCCTCCCTCACGGCCCACCATAATTAACCCTGATCAGGTAGGATTTATTACGGGAAGGCAAGCAGCAGATGGTAGAAGAGTACTTTCCATCTATGAAGGGTGAAATACAAAAGAGGTGTATAGACTCTTTGCTTTCGTATCAGACTGCTAAAATAGACAAGGAAATTTCTTCCTGGATAATTCAGGCATCAAGCTCAAAACAGATGTGTTTCAGAATTATAGAAGGAAATGAACATATTAGTTTTCATTCATGATAATGTTATGCTGTAATTTCTGGTTTTTATAGTCTCGTTGTATGTAACCCACATAGAACTGCGAGGTATTGCGGACTATAAAAACAAAGTGTTGTCATGGAACGCCTAGCGCCCGCCTGGGGCTAACCCTGTGGCCACCTGGAGGGTCTGTCTCCAACACTGCTCAGGACCGCCTGCACCTGGGCATGTGCTCTATACTAGCACCCTCCTCCCACCGACTGTGTCCTGCTTGCCTCTGAGCTAGTCTCCAATTCTCAGATTATTCTCTGGTGATTTCTAGGACACTGGGGCCACACTCCAGGACGTCCACAGTTTCTAGAAAGCAAACCCAAAAACACAAACCAGGATTCTTAGTCAGTCCAGGACGGCAGAACTAATAAACTATAGGTTTATTATCATGAAAATGAACAGTGAATGTTTGAAAAACCAGATGGAAAAGTACAGCAAGCAATAACAGAAAACCACCAAAACAAGGGCCAACATTAAAACTATCTAACTCTTGTTACTACCTGGGTAGCACCTGGGGAGTTCAGGAACTTAACTGTTCACAAGCCATGAACAGGATCTCAGGACAGAGATGTTCCTCCTCTGTAGCCCCACACTGAAAATAAAGAAAACTCCAGTACCTCCTGGCTAGTTTGAAGTCTAGGGCTAATCAGAGCCCCAGGGCATCAACTTTGAAAGTATCTGGCCAATGATTGCAGATTGCCTTTCCATAAGCTTAAACTGGAAACGAGAAAGCCTTTTTTTCTGCTACAGCTTTAAAACTCAAAACAAGAGCCATCTGCTGGCCAACTAGTAGAAAAACATTTCATGAAATAATACAGTTTTCAGGCTTAGAAACCCAGTGTTTCGTCACAGTTATGTTATCTTTTGGAAGGCACATCAAGAGTGGATGCCTATGATAGCAGTAGCAGTGTTGCCCCTGTTGCTTGCCTTGGTGGTAGAACCTCTGGCACAAAGGGTTACGGAAATTAAAGGATTTATAATAGGAGGTAAGGATCATAGAGTGTCCTTGTCTACAGATGATCTTTTGATATTGACTCAAGGTACAGAAAAAGCCCAAATGGCTTTACAGGAGCAAATGGCAGAATATGGAAGCTTATTGGGATTCAGAGCTAACCCCACTAAGACAAAGATTTTGAATATATCCCTTCCAAAAGGGGAGGAGACAAATCTTAGGAAATGTTTTCCCTTTCAATGGGTTTAGTATTTTGATATCAAACTTGGGGCGGACTGGGAGACACTCTGTAGTTGGTACCGAGATTTAGAGAGGTGGGATTAATTAATACTGTCCAGGATAGGAAGGATGGAGGCAGTGAGAATGATGGTTCTCCTTAAATTTTATATTTATTCCAAGTTCTCCCTGTTGAACTACCTCATAGAAAGATATTTTGCTTTATATAGGGAAGGAAGAGATCCAGAGTAGTCCAGGAGGCTGTGTTCCAATCTAAAGGGAATGGGGCGATGGATATACCCAATCTGGAAAAATACTACCAAGCTGCACAACCTAAGGAAGTTAGAGTAGCAGGTACCCCTAACCCAACCCAAACAATGGGTGCTAGCAGAACAAGAGGCTAGTACGTTTCAGTTGAAGATTCTCTCCTGGGCAGTTAGCACGGTCAAACACATTCAAGAGGTCCAAAACCCGTTTACGAGGACCACTATGAACCTATGGCTCAAGACACATACCCATTTATTGAAGAATAACACATGGGACATATGGATAAGTTTGTACCCGAGCTTGGCAATAGCTTGTTTCAAAGATGGGAAAGACATGGTCTTCTCTATTTTGGTCAATTTATAGGAGATAACCAAATTCTACATTTTGGAATGTTACGAGTTCACTATCAACTGGCAGCTAGAGATGTTATTCCCTTACCTTCAAGATAAACATTTCATTCAGGTAGAACAACGAATAGCAGGGGGTGGAGGCCTTAAGTCGGCTTTTGAAACTTTAGCGGGTGGACAAGTTGGTAGGGGTTATAGATCTTTTGTTTATCGGCTCCTCAACACCTTAGATAAATGAAAGGCTACCTACAGGGGGGCATGGGAGAGGGACCTAGAGAGTTTTCTGAGGAGGAATGGGAAAATGTCTCAATGCGATTTCATAAATTGTCACATGCACCTCACATTATTGAGAATGGTTTTAAGGTACTGGTGAGATGACATTACTCTCCATTTAGACTGCAAGCCATTATGAGGAAAGGGGATGGTTTATGTTGGAGAGGGTGTAGCCAGAGGGGAACATATACTCACGTCTGGTGGGAATGTCCTAAGGTCCAGAAATTATGGAAGGAGGTATCTGCATATGGGCAACAGTTACTTGAGACTATGGAAAATGCTATGGAAAATGCCCAACTCAGTGGGCGAGTGAAAGGATAATGGGAGCAATGGAAAAATTAACGCTATTGGTTTTTACAGCAGCTCAACTGCCGATTGCTTCACATTGGCATTAGGCATGGCATGAGCAGGAGGCTGCCATTTTGGAACTGGGAATGGCATCATTACAATAAACTGCATTATATACTGTGATTTGCATTAACCTATCAGCAATACAAAATGTCCATGACTAATTATTTTTATTATTTGTTACATTTGTATTCCACATTTTCCCACCTATTTGTAGGCTTAATGTGGCTTACATAGTACCGGAGAAGCCTTTGCAGGCTCCGGTGTGAACAAATACAGGGTGATGTTGTGGTAAGTCAAAATGAACTCATCAGTCATGTCCCTTCACAATAGTGCAGAAGACTCTCCACATCCAGCAGCCCTTTCAACAGTACAGATTTGTCAACCCAAGACACTCTAGGATGAAGGGTTCTGCAGACCTGATCCCACCCCTGGGATACCCACCTCTATCAGTGCCTCCTCCATCTCCACAAACAGTTTAATCTGTCCAAAGTAGGGAAATAGACAGTGGGAGAAAATGAAGATACATACCTGTAGCAGGTATTCTCTGAGGACAGCAGGCTGATTGTTCTCACTGATGGGTGACGTCCACAGCAGCCCCGAGACTGGAATCTTCCTAGCAACAAAAGTTTGCTAAAGCCTTCGATCGCGCGCGGGCGCCCGCACCGCGCATGTGCGCCCATCGCGTGAGAACCCCGTCAGTTTGATAAGAAAGCAAAGAAGGAAAGAAAACTCCAAAGGGGAGGTGGGCGAGTATGTGAGAACAATCAGCCTGCTGTCCTCGGATAATACCTGCTACAGGTATGAAACTTCATTTTCTCCGAGGACAAGCAGGCTGCTTGATCTCACTGATGGGGTATCCCTAGCCCCCAGGCTCACTCAAAACAACAAAGACAGGTCAATTGGGCCTCGCAACGGCGAGGACTTAAAAAGGATTGACATACGAAGAAAACATCTAACTGAGAGTGCAACGTGGAACAGAACAAAAATGGTCCTAGGGGGGTGGAGGTGGATTCTAAACCCCGAACAGATTCTGCAGCACCAACTTCCCAAACCAACTGTCGCGTCGGGTATCCTGCTGAAGGCAGTAGTGAGATGTGAATATGTGGACTGAAGACCACGTTGCAGCCTTGCAAATCTCTTCTATAGTGGCTGACTTCAAGTGGGCCACTGACGCTGCCATGGCTCGAACACTATGAGCCGTGACATGACCCTCAAGAGTCAGCCCAGCTTGGGAGTATGTGAAGGAAATGCAATCTGCTAACCAATTTGAAATGGTGCGTTTCCCGACAGCAACTCCCCTTCTGTTGGGGTCGAAAGAAACAAACATTTGGGTGGACTGTCTGAAGGGGCTTGTCAGCTCCACATAGAAGGCCAATGCACTCTTGCAGTCCAATGTATGCAACTGAAGGGTATGAGGATGGGGAAAAAATGTTGGCAAGACAATTGACTGGTTCAGACGAAACTCCGACACCACCTTTGGCAAGAACTTAGGGTGAGTGCAGAGGACTACTCTGTTATGTTGAAATTTAGTATAAGAAGCATGGGCTACCAAGGCTTGAAGCTCACTGACTCTACGAGCTGAAGTAACAGCCACCAAGAAAATGACCTTCCAGGTCAAATACTTCGGATGGCAGGAATTCAGTGGCTCAAAAGGAGGTTGCATCAGCTGGGTGAGAACGACGTTGAGATTCCATGACACTGGTGAAGGTTTGACAGGGGGCTTTGACAAAAGCAAACCTCTCATGAAGCAAACAACTAAAGGCTGTCCAGAGATAGGCTTACCGTCTACACGTTGATGATAAGCACTAATTGCACTAAGGTGAACCCTTACGGAGTTGGTCTTTAGACCAGACTCTGACAAGTGTAGAAGGTATTCAAGCAGAGTCTGTGTAGGACAAGAGCGAGGCTCTAGGGCCTTGCTATCACACCACATGGCAAACCTCCAGCATTTGAAAGAATAACTCCTCTTAGTGGAATCTTTCCTGGAAGCAAGCAAAACTCAGGAGACACCCTCAGAAAGATCCAAGGAGGTGAACTCTATGCCCTCAACATCCAGGCCGTGAGAGCCACGGACTGAAGGTTGGGATGCAGAAGCGCCCCCTCATTCTGAGTAATGAGGGTTGGAAAACACTCCAATCTCCACGGTTCTTCGGAGGACAACTCCAGAAGAAGAGGGAACCAGATCTGACGCGGCCAGAATGGAGCTATCAGAATCATGATTCCGCAGTCTTGCTTGAGTTTCAGCAAAGTTTTCCCCACCAGAGGTATGGGAGGATATGCGTACAGGAGGCCTCTCCCCCTATGAAGGAGAAAAGCATCCGAACCTAGCAAGCCGTGGGCCTGAAGTCTGGAACAGAACTGAGGGACCTTGTGATTGGTCTGAGTGGCAAAAGGATCTGCTGAGGGGGTGCCCCACGCTCGGAAGATCTTGCGTACTACGCCCAAGTTGAGCGACCACTCGTGAGGTTGCATTATCCTGCTCAACCTGTCGGCCAGACTGTTGCTTACGCCTGCCAGATACGTGGCTTGGAGAAGCATACTGTGAGCATGAGCCCATAGCCATATCTGGACAGCTTCCCGACACAGGGGGCGAGATCCGGTGCCCCCCTGCTTGTTGACATAATACATGGCAACCTGATTGTCTGTCTGAATTTGAATAATTTGATTGGACAGCCAATCTCTGAAAGCCTTTAGAGCGTTCCAGATTGCTCACAACTCCAGGAGATTGATCTGAAGACCTGATTCCTGGAGGGACCAAGCTCCTTGAGTGTGAAGCCCGGCTACATGGGCTCCCCACCCCAGGAGAGATGCATCTGTGGTCAGCACTTTTTGAGGCTGAGGAATTTGGAAGGGATGTCCCAAAATCAAATTGGATCGAACTGCCCACCATTGAAGGGAATTGTGAAATTCGGTGGTTAACTGGATTGCATCCTCTAAATCCCCTGTGGCCTGAAACCACTGGGAAGCTAGGGTCCATTGAGCTGATCGCATGTGACGACGGGCCATGAGAGTCACATGGACTGTGGAGACCATATGGCCCAGAAGACTCAACATCTGCCAAGCTGTGATCTGCTGAGACGCTCTGGCCAAGGAAACAAGAGACAGAAGGTTGTCCGCTCTCGCCTCTGGAAGATAGGCATGAGCCATCTGCGAATCCAACAGAGCTCCTATGAATTCTAGTTTCTGAACTGGAAGAAGATGGGTATTTTTTGACAAACCCCAGTAGCTCCAGGAGTTGAATAGTCATCTGCATGGAGTGTAGAGCTCCTGCCTCTGAAGTGTTCTTCACCAGCCAATCGTCGAGATAAGGGAACACATGCACTCCCAGGCTGTGTAGCGACGCTGCAACTACCGCCTGGCTTTTGGTAAACACCCTGGGCACAGACGCGAGCCCAAAGGGCAGCACAAAATACTAAAAATGCTGTGTTCCCAGACGGAATCGAAGATACTGCCTGTGAGCTGGTAGTATCGGGATGTGCGTATAAGCATCCTTTAAGTCCAAAGAGCATAGTCAGTCATTTTTCTGAATCATGGGAAGAAGGGTGCCCAGGGAAAGCATCCTGAACTTTTCTCGGACTAGGAATTTGTTCAGGGCCCTTAGGTCTAGGATGGGACGCATCCCCCCTGTTTTCTTTTGCACAAGGAAGTACCTGGAACAGAATCCTAGTCCTTCTTGCCCTGGTGGAACGGGCTCGACCACACTGGCGCTCAGAAGGGTGGAGAGTTCCTCTGCAAGTACCTGCCTGTGCTGGAAGCTGAAGGACTGAGCTCCCGGTGGGCAATTTGGAGGTACAGAGAGCAAATTTAGGGAGTATCCTAACTGGACTATTTGGAGAACCCACCGATCGGAGGTTATTAGAGGCCACCTTTGGTGAAAAAATTTTAACCTCCCTCCGACCGGCAGATCGTCCGGCACGGACACTTTTACAGCGGCTCAGCTGGAGCCAGTCAAAAGCCCGTCTCTTGCTTTTGCTGGGGAGCTGTGGGGGCCTGTCTAGGTGCATGCTGTTGATGAGAACAAGCACGCTGGGGTTGAGCCTGAGAAGGCTGTCGGGAAGGTGAATTGTACCTACGCTTATTGTAAGCATAGGGAGCATTCCGCCTTCCACCCAAAAAAAATGTCTACCTGATGAGGTAGATGCTGAAGGCGCCCGGTGGGAGAGATTGTCCATAGCGTGGGAGAGATTGTCCATAGCGGTTTTCCGCTGGTTGAGCTGTTCAACCACTTGCTCGACTTTCTCACCAAAAATATTATCCCCCCGGCAAGGGACATTCACCAGCCGCTGCTGGACTCTATTGTCCAGGTCAGAGGCACGCAGCCATGTGTGTCTGCGCATCACTATACCTTGTGCAGCGACTCTGGATGCAACATCAAAAGAGTCGTAAGCACCCCTGGACAGGAATTTACGACACGCCTTCAGCTGCCTGACCACCTCCTGAAAAGGCCTGGCGTGCTCCGGAGGGAGCTTATCCACCAAGTCCGCCAGTTGCTTGACTTTGTTCCGCATGTGGATGCTCGTGTAGAGCTGGTATGCCTGAATCTTGGACACGAGCATGGAGGGCTGATAGGCCTTCCTCCCAAAAGAGTCCAGAGGTCTAGATTCCCGCCCCGGGGGCGCCGAGGCAAAATCTCTAGAACTTTTGACTCTCTTGAGAGGAGAATCCACAACCATAGAGTCGTGAGGTAACTGCGACTTCATCAACTCAGGCTCCCCATGGATTTGATACTGGGACTCAGCTTTTTTGGGGATGGTGGGATTAAATAATGGTTTCGTCCAGTTCTTTAGCAATGTCTGCTTAAGGACATTATGCAGAGGAACAGTGGACGACTCCTTAGGTGGTGAAGGATAGTCAAGGACCTCGAACATCTCGGCCCTGGGCTCATCCTCAGATACCACCGGGAAGGGAATAGCCACAGACATTTCCCACACAAAGGAGGAGAAAGAAAGACTCTCCGGGGGAGAAAGCTTCCTTTCAGGCGAAGGAGTGGGATCAGAAGGAAGACCACAAGACTCCTCAGAAGAGAAATATCTTGGATCCTCCTCTTCTCCCCACGAGGCATCCTCCTCGGTGTCGGACAAGAGTTCACGAAACCAGGCCCGTCTCGACTCCGAAGAACCATGTCCTCGATGACGACGTTGAGAAGTCGACTCCTGTGCTGGCGGAGATGAAGCTCCCTCCAGTGATGTCGACGGGGAGTGACCTGGGTGGCAGCCGAGGCCGAAGCCACAAGGCACAGAGCTCACTGACACTTCCATCAACGGTACTAAAGGCGCAAGCACCCCCGGTACCAGAACAGATTGGCGCAGCAGCCCCTCCAGGAGACCTGGAAGAATGGCTCTGAGGCGCTCGTCAAGAGTGCCTGCTGGGAAAGGCTGTGGGGCCAGTGCAGGAGCCGGAGGCAGAACCTGTGCAGAGGAAGGAGGCGGTACCGGACTGTCGGAAGACCGGCGCACCGACACCTCTTGGATGGAGGGTGAGCGGACCTCCCGGTGTCGACGCTTCTCGGGTGCTGAGTCCCTCGACGCCCCGGAGCTCCCGGTACTGTGTGTAGAAGGAGATCGATGACAATGCTTCTTAGCCTTCGCTCGATGCACGGCATCGGTACTCCTCGGTACCGATGAGGAGGACGTGGAATCCACATGCCTCCTCGGGGTCGGGTCCGAAAGTGGTTGGTCCTGATGGGCCTCTGCAGCAGGAGCCTTCGAGACAGGTGGCGACCCAGTCGACGGCTCACTGCTCCCAGCGTGCGGTGGTCTCCGGACAGGTATTACCTGATCTCCCGATGTCAATGCCATCTCCGGTGCCGATGCCGTCGACCTCGGTACTGAAGTCGACGTGCTGGGCAAGGCTCCAAACAGACGTTCCCGCTGAGCCTGTCTTGACGCCTGTGTCCGCTTTTTAAGTAAGACACAACTTACACACGTCTGGGCGATGGTCGGGCCCAAGGCACTGGATACACCACGAATGGGGATCGGTACCTGAGATTGCCCGGCTGCACCGACCGCACTTCTTGAAGCCGCTGGGAATCCTCGATGTCATGGATGGAAAAATAGCGGCAGCGAAGACAAAATTCACGATGGTGCCAAGAAAAAAGGTACTAAAAAGGAGAAATGCGAACATGCAGCCCAAAAGGGGCCGCGACGGCTCTGAAAAAAAACTTAAAGAGGGCCCAACACAAAAAAAGAGAGATAAGGGAACCTTTTTTTTTTTTTAATACAGGAGATATAGAAAAAGAAACAAAGAAAAATCGTGAAAACTCGCGGCTAAACGAAGGCTCTTTCTCAGGGGCACACAGAGAGAGACGGCCAAAACAACCGCTCCCTACCGCGGAAAGAGAAAAAACTAACGGGGCTCTCGCGTGCGACGGGCGGGAAGCTGATGGCCGCACATGCGCGGTGCGGACGCCCACGCGCGATCGAAGGTAAAATTATGTATCATACCTGATAATTTTCTTTCCATTAATCATAGCTGATCAATCCATAGACTGGTGGGTTGTGTCCATCTACCAGCAGGTGGAGATAGAGAGCAATCCTTTTGCCTCCCTATATGTGGTCATGTGCTGCCGGAAACTCCTCAGTATGTCGATATCAAAGCTCCATCCGCAGGACTCAGCACTTAGAGAATTACACCCACAAAGGGACACTCTGCCCAGCTCACCACCGCCGAAATGGGGGAGGGGAATTAACCCAGCTCATCCCCACACAAGTGGGGGAGGGGAATCCGTCCAGCTCATCCCCGCGGAGCGGGGGAGGGACACCACACCCGCCGATGCGGGGGGATCTGGCTTATCCTGCAACCGCAACCGCGGGAGGATCTGACTGACCCTAACACCGCCGAAGCGGGAGGGGTACAAAGCTGCCCTACAGCCGCACGAAGCGGGAGGGAGTGCCGGCAGAATTTAAATCTCAATCCAGCCCCGTAAAACGGAGGGGAGAGGAATGCAGCAGCTCACTGTAACACAAACTCGTCTCAACTCTTGAAGAATCCAAGTGAAAAAATAACTTGAACACGAAGTCTTCCTGAAGAGGAACTGAAGACTAAACTTGAATCTGAAATGCAACCAGAATATAAACAGTACAGATATCTGGGAGGGACTATGGATTGATCAGCTATGATTAATGGAAAGAAAATTATCAGGTATGATACATCATTTTACCTTCCATATCATCAAGCTGATCAATCCATAGACTGGTGGGATGTACCGAAGCAGTACTCACCCAGGGCGGGACATAGAAATCCCTGACCGCAACACTGAAGCTCCAAACCGGGCCTTCGCCCGAGCAGCCACAGTCAAGCGGTAATGCTTGGAGAATGTGTGGGCCGAAGCCCAAGTTGCCGCCTTGCATATCTCTTCCAAGGAGACGGAACCGGCCTCTGCCATCGAGGCCGCCTGAGCTCTAGTGGAGTGAGCCTTCAGCTGGATAGGCGGCACCTTCCCCGCAGCCACATAAGCCGCTGCAATGGCTTCCTTGACCCATCTTGCCACTGTAGGCTTAGCAGCCTGCAGACCCCTACGAGGACCTGCAAACAGGACAAACAGATGATCCGATTTCCGGAAATCATTGGTCACTTCCAAGTATCTGATGATGACTCGTCTCACATCCAGACATTTGAGAGCAGAGTATTCCTCTGGGTAGTCCTCCCTACGAAAGGAAGGGAGAAAGAGCTGCTGATTCACATGGAAGCGAGAAACAATCTTGGGCAGGAAGGAAGGCACAATGCCCCTGTGCGAATAGTCACTCCTGCCTCAGTGAACTGCAGAAAAGGCTCTCGACATGAGAGCGCCTGGAGCTCGGAAACTCTTCTGGCTGAAGTGATAGCCACCAAAAAGACTGCTTTCAACGTCAGGTCTTTCAGAGATGCCCTCGACAAGGGTTCAAAAGGCGGCTTCTGCAATGCTCTTAGCACCAGGTTGAGATTCCATGCAGGCACCACAGAGTGCAGAGGAGGGCGCAGGTGATTAACTCCCTTGAGAAAGCGCACCATATCTGGCTGTGAAGCCAGGGAAACACCCTTCAGGCGGCCCCTGAAGCAAGCCAGAGCCGCTACCTGGACTTTAAGGGAACTGAGCGACAGGCCTTTCTCCAGACCTTCTTGCAGGAACGCCAACACTGAAGAAATTGGAGCAGTGAAGGGAGAAAGTGAGCCTGCTTCACACCACGCTGCAAAGATACGCCAAACCCTGGCGTAAGCAGTAGAAGTAGAGCGCTTCCTCGCTCTCAGCATAGTGGCGATGACCTTGTCTGAGAAGCCCTTCTTTCTCAGACGCTGCCGCTCAATAGCCAGGCCGTAAGACCAAAGGGGGAGGGATCCTCCATCACCACGGGACCCTGATGTAACAGGCCCTGCTCCACTGGCAGCCGCAGAGGATCGTCGACTGAGAGCCTGATCAAGTCCGCATACCAGGGACGTCTGGGCCAATCCGGACCCACCAGGATTATCCGGCCTGGATGCTTTGCCACCCGGTCTAGCACCCTGCCCAGCATGGGCCAGGGCGGGAACACATAGAGAAGCTCTTGTGTCGGCCACTGTTGGAGAAGAGCATCTACTCCCAGGGATCGAGGGTCCCGTCCTCTGCTGAAAAAGCGCGGCACTTGGCAATTGGCCGATGACGCCATCAGATCTAGGCTCGGCTGGCCCCAGCGCTTCGTGATGTCCAAGAACGCCTGAGCAGATAGCTGCCACTCTCCGGGATCCAAGGTATGGCGACTGAGAAAGTCCGCCTTGACATTCATGACTCCGGCAATGTGGGCCGCTGACAGCTGTTCCAGGTTCGCTTCCGCCCACTGGCATAGATTCATGGCCTCCTTGGCTAGAGGGGCGCTCTTGGTACCTCCCTGGCGGTTGACATAGGCCACAGCCGTGGCATTGTCCGACAGGACCCGTACTGGCTTCAACGCCAGTACCGGGATGAACTCCAAAAGCGCCAACCGAATGGCTCTGAGTTCCAGGAGGTTGATAGACCACTTTGCCTCTGCAGGAGACCAGAGCCCCTGCGCTGTCCTTCCCAAGCAGTGGGCTCCCCAGCCCGTCAAAGAGGCGTCCGTCGTGATGACAATCCACTCTGGGGTCACCAGAGGCATTCCTGCAGACAACTTGTCTGTCTGCAGCCACCAGCTCAGCGCCTTGCGCACTGCTGGGTCCAAGGGAAGGCGCACAGCATAATCCTCCGACATCGGAGTCCAGCGCTGCAACAGAGAGTGTTGTAGTGGTCTCATATGAGCCCTGGCCCAGGGCACTACTTCCATCGTGGCCGTCATAGAGCCCAACAGCTGCACATAGTCCCAAGCCCGAAGAGGAGAGGCTACTCGGAACTGGTCCACCTGAGCCTGAAGTTTGACAATCCGATTGTCTGGCAGGAACACTCTGCCCACTTGGGTGTCGAATCGCACCCCCAGATACTCCAGGGACTGAGTCGGGCGCAGCTGGCTCTTCTCCCAGTTGATGATACACCCCAGGGAGCTCAAAAGAGCAACCACCCGGTTCACAGCTTTGCCGCACTCTGCATAAGAGGGGGCTCGGATCAACCAGACGTCCAGATAAGGATGGACTTGTACTCCTTCCTTTCGCAGGAAGGCCGCGATGACCACCATTACTTTGGAAAAGGTCCGCGGAGCAGTAGCCAACCCGAAAGGGAGGGCTCTGAACTGGAAGTGTCGTCCCAGGACTGCAAAACGCAGGAAGCGTTGATGAGGAGGCCAGATGGGAATATGCAGGTACGCTTCCTTGATGACCAAGGAAGCCAAGAACTCTCCTGCCTTCACTGCCGCTATAACAGAGCGGAGAGTCTCCATGCGAAAGTGCCGCACTTTCAAGGCCCGATTGACCCCTTTGAGGTCGAGGATAGGCCGGACAGAACCTCCTTTCTTTGGTACCACAAAGTAAATGGAGTAACGTCCCTTGCCAATCTGATTTTCTGGCACCGGAACGATCGCACCCAGGCGGATCAGGTTGTCCAAGGTCTGCTGCACTGCCACAGCTTGACCGGAGACTTGCAGGGAGAGAGTACAAACCCGTCTCTTAAGGGTCGGCAGAACTCTAGCTTGTAGCCTTCTCTGATGACTTCCAGCACCCAAGCGTCTGAAGTTATTGTGGTCCACTCGCCCAGAAACGAGGACAGCCGTCCTCCAATCTGCACTGGGGCGTGGACCAAGGCCCCGTCATTGGGTACGAGACCCTGGGGGAGGACCGGAGGGAGCACCTCCGGGACGGCGGTCTCTGCGAAAGGAATGCTGCTTGGGGGAGAAAGTCCTCTTGAAGGAAGAGGGGGCAGAGGAGCCCGACCTGCCCGGGCGGTACCGACGGGCTTCCTGAAACCGTCCTCTGGAGGTACCGGAACGAGTACTAGCCCGAGCCCTGACCTCTGGTAACTTCTTGCCCTTAGACGTGCCGAGATCGGTCACGATTTTGTCCAGCTCGACCCCAAAGAGCAGCTTGCCTTTAAAAGGCAATCTAGCCAGGCGGGATTTAGAGGCGTGGTCAGCAGACCAATGTTTCAGCCAAAGCCACCGCCGCGCAGAGACTGTCTGAGCCATGCCTTTAGCTGAGGCTCTCAAGACATCATACAGCAAGTCTGCCAAATAGGCTAAGCCCGATTCCAGGGCCGGCCAATCAGCCCTCCAGGAATGATCCGAGGGGGAAGCCCGCTGCACCATAGTCAGGCACGCCCTGGCCACATAGGAACCGCAAACCAAGGCCTGCAAACTTAAAGCAGTCGCCTCAAAGGACGACCTTAAGGCCGCCTCCAATCTTCTGTCTTGGGCGTCCTTTAGGGCCGTGCCACCTTCCACCGGCAAAGCCGTTTTCTTAGTCACCGCAGTGATTAAAGAATCCACGGTAGGCCACAGATAGGCCTCACGTTCACTTTCAGGCAAAGGATAGAGGCGGGACATAGCCCTAGCCACTTTGAGGCTCGCTTCCGGGACATCCCATTGAGCCGAAATTAAGGTGTGCATGGCATCATGCACGTGGAAGGTTCTAGGCGGGCGTTTCGTCCCCAGCATAATGGCAGAGCCAACAGGGGCTGAGGGAGAGACGTCCTCCGGAGAGGAAATCTTCAAAATGCCCATGGCCTGCACTAACAGGTTGGGCAAATCCTCTGAGCTAAAAAGCCGCGCTGCAGAGGGGTCATCCGCTCCAACCGAGCGGGGATCCGTCTCCTCCAAGGAATCCACAAAGGACCGTTGGGAGAACTCAGATACGCTGCCCTCATCTACATCGGAGGAGACAAGGTCCTCCAAGGCCTGGGAATCAACCCGAGGGCGTTTACCTCAACCTCTTTACCAAACGAGGGAGCAGGGGCAGCGTTTTGCATAAGGAAGGCCTGATGCAGCAGCAAAACAAACTCGGGGGAGAAACCCCCCAGACTGTGCACTTCCGCAGCCTGGGCTACAGCCCTAGACGCACCCTCAACCGGCGCTCGCAAGAGCGGGGGAGAGACATGCTGCGCATCCAAAATGGCGTCCGGCGCGACACTCCGCGAAGGAGCCGCGCGGGAAAAACAGCGCTTAACTTTAGCCGCTTTGGTGCCGTCGCCCAAATTAAGGGCGTTCATGGCATTAATGTCTCCCTCAAGGGCGGCCCACGAAGAAGCCGTCCGAGCTGCGTGGCCAGCCAAGATGGCGGAGGCGAGCAACGGGGGATGGGCGTTTATGGCGAGAAAAATCGCCACGCCGGAGGAAGGACCGGGACACTCATCGGTCACGAAACTGTCACCCAACAAGGGCGAATCAGACTTTAAGACCCCCGCATCCCCTCTAGAAGCGCCTAAACGATCCGGGGAGCGACTCTTTGCGCCCTCGCCCTCTGACGCCATATGCCACGTGGAGATCAATCGGGGAACCCCCTGCCCGCTATAAAAAGGTAAAAATTACCTGCTTTCCGCTCCGAGCTGTAACGACCTGGTGTCCCAGTGAGTAGCTGCAATAAACGTTTAAATAAACGTCGAAATAAACGCCTTTAAGGACGTTCAAAATTTTTTTTTTTTTTTAACGGAGCCAGCGGGAGGGGGGAGAAAAGGAGGGACCTGGCGCCACCAGGTTTGCACTTGCTCAAGAAGAGCCCTCAACCCCAGGCACTCAACAAAACCTAAAAATTAGGCTTGGAGGCCTAGCCAGAGCTGCTGCTGTGTGTGACCACCACCTGCTGAGATAGAGAACATACTGAGGAGTTTCCGGCAGCACATGACCACATATAGGGAGGCAAAAGGATTGCTCTCTATCTCCACCTGCTGGTAGATGGACACAACCCACCAGTCTATGGATTGATCAGCTTGATGATATGGAAGACTCTAGCAAACTTTTGTTGCTAGGAAGATTCCGGTCTCGGGGTTGCCATGGACGTCACCCATCAGTGAGAACAAGCAGCCTCTTGTCCTCGGAGAAGAGGAGATGACAGCCTTTTATCCCACCAGCTCTGAATTCCTGAATGGTCTCAGCTGACTTTAGTAAAGATGTGCAGAAAGATTTTTATACTTACTTGTTACAGGAGGGCAACTCTGTTGCGACATCTGTGATGCAAGATTTTCCATGAAGGGGAGATCTTCCTCTTGTTTAACACTCAGTGAGAAAACAGATGTTACAATTGGGAGGCCTATGAAAAGAAAACACACTTACATGGATTCACCAAGTTATCTGATAATACTAACCTAGGAAACTGATTTTAAGTGTCCAAATGTTTGACTTTAATGACCCATTTCCTGTGATCTAAAAATGCAAAGCCCATTAAATCCAAAACATTTACTTACTGTTGGTGGAGTTATTTGGGTTTTTTCCCTCCTTCCACTCAGATTGCTGAGTGAAATATTTCTCATCTTCCTTTTTAATCTTGAATATAACATCAGGATTAACAATTGAATAACCTGTCAATAAGAAGTAGGAAAATTACATTGAAATTGTATTTGTAGAATCCCTCGGGAGGTTCCCTCTCCTTCATGTTTTGATGGAGCAGTGTGTGTGTGCACGGAGGTGTGTGTATACGTATCGAGACGTGTGTATTTGTCTGACAAAGCTTGGAGAGAAAAGGCAGCAGTGGTCCAACACTTGATTAAGATTGTATCATAGAAGTTTTCTGGTATAGATATTTCTTTTCATTTCCCTCGTAGGTGGAGGCATTGCAGCCGCCAATCTTGGTTACCATTTGGAGAGGTTATATGTTGTACAGTATAGTTGACTTGTGTGCAGCTGATATGTCATGACCTTATGCAGAAGTCTCAGAAGAAATCCGAGAGGTAAATCCTTTCTCTGGTCTTCTGTATAGGAATGGGAAAGAGACTTCAGTTGGTGTTACGTGAAGCCTCTAGTATAAGGTCAACATTTTATCTTACAACTGAGAGCAGTATTTTTTACAAATCCTGTAGCAGTGGAGTCTTTCACAGGCTCTTGTTGAATATGGGATGGCATCAGAAGCCAGGTTCTAAATTTCAGGTGCCCATGGTATCTAGTTCCTGTGATTTCTTTTATACCACTGATTCCATAATGCACTTGTGTGGTAGATGACAGAGAAAGATATTTACCTCGTGACATGAGGATGTCATGAATCTCCTTGATGACCTTCTTGTACAGCTCCTTCTGCCATTCTCCCAGAAGGTCCCAGTCCACTTCCAAGAAATAAGTAGCAACATCCTTGAATGTGACCAATGCCTGGAACAGCAAACAGGACACCCTACAGCAAAATGTCATTATTTTTTCATTTCATTTTATTAAATATATACACCTATCAACATATTTCTAGATGGTTTACAACAAAAACATGTAACAGTTCACATAAAAAGAAAGAATAGAAACAGAAAATCATTCAAAATAAAATGGGAAAGTAGAAAAAAAGCAGTCAAGCCTTTTATCTTTTTTCAAAACATCAAATAATGCTACACACACCACAACTTCAAGGGTAAATTGTTCCAGTTGTGTACGTCATAACAAAAACACACACTGTCTCATGGAAGTTTTATAAACCACAGCACTGCTAAGAAGAACGAAGGTTTCTAGAAGGAAGACATTTAAATAGTGTGCGATGGGAGATCACGTGATGGACTGAGGAGAGAGGACGTGTTGGCTCTGCTCCTCTTAACCCGACGCCCTCAACCGCTCCAAAAACTGCAATAAAAACGAAAGCAAACAAAGAGAAATAAAGTGGAGGTTGGCGAGCATATGGACCTGTATGTGATCCGTAGAACAACGGTGATGCCCGGTAAAGCTAGTAAGAAAGAAACAGAAAAACAGCGCGGAGCGGGAGAGGCCAAGATGGCGCCGAGACCGACGACACCAGCGGCCACGCCGTTGTTTGTGACCTCACAACTCATGCAGCTTACCGAAGCAGTGAAGGAGGCTATAGCACCCCAACTAGCACAAATCACAGAAAAACTAACAAGTCTCGAAACGATTTTAGAAGATACAACGAGGCGAACTGGGGAGTTGGAGGGCCGAGTCGCCGCTTTGGAAAGCGCGGAACCTGCCCCGCACAAAGTGCTCCAACAACTGCAACAGAAAATAGAAATGCAAGCACAGCAAATAGATAACCTGGAAAACAGGTCGAGGAGATCAAACCGGCTAGTGGGAATACCGGAATCGGTGCCAGATAACACACTGCCAACTCTACTGGAAAGGTGGTTACGGGCAGAAGTCACCCTTTTGGACAGTGCGGGCCCATTGTGTCTTGAGAGAGCCCACCGGGTGGGCCGGAAAACGGGTGAAAGGAACCGCCCGCGAGTAGTAATCATCAAAGTACACAATTTTATTCACAAATCAGAGATCCTGCGGGGAGCAAGACTCAAATGGGAAATGCTGGAATACGATGGGAATAAAGTGAGAATTTTCCAAGACTACTCGATGCTGGTGCAAGAGAAAAGAAGAGCGTATGGACAAATTTGCAAGCGACTGTTAGAAAAGAAACAAAGGTTTATGCTTAATTATCCAGCTCAACTGAAAGTTATGCTGAATGGCACCTGGAAAACATTTACATCACCAGAAGAAGCAACTGAGAATTTGGGAGAGCTGAATACTGGAGAACCTTTGGACACTTGAAATAGAGCACGTGGGCGCTGGAGAACACAGCTTGGGCAAACGGCCATCACCCTGAGCTAACCAGGTACAATCCCCTGTCATAGGAGAAGTTTAGGTGAATAGTGGGTTTTAAGACACACGGGAGTTAGAGGTACGGTTTGAGCATGAATTATAGTGGGGTTTTAGGTTGAGGGACAGGACCATTAACTCGATCTCACTTCCACATTCACAGGAATGGTGGGAAAGTTTGGGGAGAGGGAGAGGAAGGGAAGGGGTTGGGAGAGGGGACGGGAGGGTTTAGGAGGGGATGAGGGGGGGTAAAAAGCAAGAGGGGGGACGGGGTAAGGGTAAAATACTTCAGAGAGCTAATGAGCAGAGGGGAAGGAGTAGAAGTAGAGGGGAGAGTAGGGGGACTGGGTGGAGCTGGGCGCCTAGACCCCATACTGTTAAGTTTAACCGTAGAAGGAGAAGAATATCACGATATTATGACCCAACTTAACACAACGAGATTCATAACATGGAACATGAGGGGTTTCTCAATTAAAAGAAGCAAAATCTTAACAGAACTCAAAAAACACAAGGCGGATGTTGTCTGCCTGCAAGAGACATGACTAACGGCAGAAGAGCACCAGAAACTAGCCAGAGATTGGGTGGGAGAGGTGCATGCAGCTTCATCAGAAGGGAGACATGGAGGTGTAGCTATCCTAGTGCGAAAAGGCCTCGCAGCAAAAACGAAACTGGTAGTACAGGATCCTAAGGGCCGCTATGTGTTAGTGCGCATGTGGCTCCAGGGCCTGGATTTATTAGTAGTGGCAGTGTACGGCCCCAACACCTATGACCACAGATTTTACCAAGAATTAATTCAACACTGTAACCAGTACTCCAGCCTACAACGGCTGATAATGGGAGACATGAATATGGTGGCAGACCCCCAGTTAGACTGCTCAGAACTGCGGAAAGCTCATAGGGGGGGTCCCAAAGCTAGAGTGCTCTTCTGACTTATAGTAGCAACAAACACAGTGGATGCCTGGCGCATCCTGCATTCCGGAGAAAAAGATTTTACCCATGTCTCGAGAGCCCATGGCACCCTATCCCGAATAGATTACATTCTAGTAGGGCAAAAACTATTCCAAAAAGTTTACGCAGTAGAAATAGGGCCTGAAGAAATAACAGACCATGCAATGGTATGGCTAGATTTGGAGGCAGGAAAGTTTTACCAAGGGCAAGCAGGGTGGAGATTCCCAACCTATCTGGCGGCCGATGCAGATTTTAAAGCATATGTGAACAAAAAAATGGGAGGAATTTGCCAGTTATAATAAGCAACATGAATAAAATTCTGAGTTGTATTGGCCAACAGCAAAAGCGGTGCTGAGAGGAGATATAATAGCTTTCTTTTCCACGCACAGACATAAGCTAACAGCAGCTATAGTGCGGCTAGAAGCACGGGCAAGGAGAGCCAAACGCCAGTGGCGTAGGAAGGGGGGGGGGGCGGTCCGCCCCGGGTGCACGCCGCTGGGGGGGGTGTCGTCTCCGTTGGTTCCTTGCTCCCTCTGCCCCGGAACAGGTTACTTCCTGTTCCGGGGCAGAGAGAGCAAGGAACCAATGGAGCTGACGCAGCTCCCAGCGACGTGGACTCGAGGGCGGATCGGCCCTCCTGCCCGCCCCTCGCTTCTGGGGGGCGGAGGGGGGGCGCCATGCTGCACCCGGGGGGGAGGGGGTGTGCGCAGCGGCGACCTGCTCCGGGTGTCAGCCGCCCTCGCTACGGCACTGCCAAACGCCAATACACCCAAACCTCAACTAAGGAACATAGGGAGAAACTGCAAGCAGCACAAGTGGCACTAAACTCCTTGCTGCAGGAAAGGGCACTTAAGGGAGCTATATATTATAAGTACAGGCTGCAAAGATTTGGGAATAAAACAGGGACCCTGCTTGCCCAAGTGGTTAAAACATGGGGAGGGAATAGAGTGATATCAGCCATAAAGGATGAGAAAGGCCAAATACATACGAAAAGCGAAAAAATAGAAAAATATTCCGAGAACATTTCAGCCAGATATACCACAAATATAAAGGAAGAGATAAGGAATCCCTCAAAGATATTTAGAAGCATCACAGCTGCCGAAATTCTCTTCACTGGCATTGCAGACTCTGAATGAACCAATCAATCACTGGCAAAGAGCTCCAAGCCACCATTAAATCATTGCCGCTCCACTCTGCCCCAGGTCCAGATGGATTTACGGGAGAGTTCTATAATATGATACCCCAGAAAGCATTACTGGCGCTGCATGCATACCTAGAGGAAGCAATGGAGACAGGCAGGTTTCCCCGACACAATAACATGGCACTGATCACGCTGCTACCCAAACCAGGGAAAGAAGGGGATAAACCTGATGCCTACCGACCCATCTCGCTCTTGAACGTCGATATAAAAATACTAGCAAAAATCCTGGCCACTAGGTTGGCCAAATACTTACCAGATATAATAGGGCCCGAATAAGTGGGATTTGTGAAGGATAGGCATTCATCCACTAATGTGCGCAAACTGCTGATGGCAATGAGCAACAGCCAAGTAAATCAAATACCAGCAGTCCTCCTAAGTCTCGACGCCGAAAAGGCATTTCACAAAATAGGATGGGAATTTTTGTTTGGAGTGTTGGCATATACGATGATGCATGGCTGGTATCTACAGGCCGTACAGACACTATACACAAAGCCTACTGCGTCTGTATTAATCAATGGAGTGCAAACAGACCCTATAGACATAGGGTGGTGTACTCGTCAGGGATGTCCCCTCTCACCCCTACTGTTTTTTATGTCTATTGAGCCACTGCTCTGCACTCTAAAGAAGATGAGTGGATAAAGGGCCTGGAGGTGGGTGGAGAGGTAGTGCAGACTCTGGCATTCGCGGATGACCTGTTGGTGATGATGAGAGACCCCCAGAATTCGTTGAGGCAGCTCTGGGCACAGATAGAGCAATACAGTGCTCTTTCAGGGTTCAAAATAAATGCACACAAATCACATTGGCTCACCATCTCTCCTGGGGTGGGAGACACAGGGCTAGAGGAGTTGGGAGTGAAGGAAGCGGAAGATGCAATCAAGTACTTAGGAGTCCAAATCCCCCAGAACCTAGCTCAAGTGTGTGCCCAAAATGTGAACAGGCTACTGGAGGATATGGCACACAAATTGAAGCTGTGGCAACCCCTCCCGCTCTCTTTGCTTGGCAGAATAGCGCTATACAACATGATGATTGTGCCCAGATGGCTGTATGTGTTTCAAACACTCCCACTCTATCTTCCAAGGAAAGTGGAACGGCAAATAAACAAAATATTGCAGAAATTCCTTTGGAAAGGAAAGAAAGCAAAAGTTGCCATGCGGATTCTGCAGATCCCAAGAGAATACGGGGGCCTGGGCCTCCTGAGTTTGCAATACTTAACGGTAGCCTGTGGAATCCGGCATCTAAATGACTGGTTTCGAAAGACAAGTGAATATTCAGCTACCCATATGGAATTAAGCCTGTTTGGCTCGGACAACTTTACAGGATTTCTGCATGGTAGCAAGCAACACCCCCCAGAAGTCCTGCAAAAGTCACATATTTTGCCTACGAAGATAGCAGTGTGGAAATAGATCTGTCACATGCATGGTTTCTCGCCGAAAGCTACCCCCTATCTGTCGATATGTGGTAACCCAGGGATAAGCTATGCAGTATTCAATAAATGGAAGGAAAAGGGGATAGAATACTTGCATCATGTGCTCACAGACGAAGGACACATCAGAACGTTTCCAGAATTGAAAGCCCAGTTCAAAATAAACTCAGCGGACTAGTTCCATTATTATCAAGGCACTATGTATCCAGTCTGCCTTAGACAGACCTCACCGAGGATGCGAGGGAGGAACTGGCTTCTGCCATGTCACTGGGGTCGCAACTGAAACTGCCAATGACCTACCACCACCGCCACATCCGAGATACAATGCTAGAACTAGACTATGCGGGATATGCGGTAAAATGGAGCCAAGATTTGGGAAGCCAGATAACAAAGACTATGTTCAAGGACCATATGCGGACGCTTTGGCAGACCACCAAACTGGCAGAGCACTGGGAAATACAATATAAATTCGCATTAAGGATTTACGTGGCACCTAGAAGAGCGTTCCATATGGGAGCCTCGCCAGATGGAGCGTGTGGGAAATGTCATCAAGAAGGGGCTACGTTGGCTCGTATGTTTTGGACCTATCCAAGAGCAGCCTGGTTTTGGAGAAACATACTAAGGCAAGTAACAGAGCTCTGGTCTCGAAGATGGAATTATGATCCAAAATTGCTTTTTGGACATCCAGGCCTAAGCAAGCCAACACCGAAAGGATTTACAGACTTTGTAAAAAGAGCTACAGTGGTAGCGAAAAAAGCAATCTTACAGGAGTGGCTGGGGAATAAACCACCATCACTGCAATATTGGCAAACTCAAATGCTCATGCTTTTACGTACAGAACATTTGGCAGTGCGGAACCAGCCCCAGCTGAGAAAACAGCAATTTGAACGCAGATGGGCACCCTTTTGGGAAACTTTGACCCCAACAGCCCGGAGCCAGATACTGAACCTATAAATCCTGGTTACTGCTGCTCCCGCTGCCTCTGCTTGTTATTGGACACAGAAGGGGAGGGAGGGGAGGGTTTGGGGGAGGAAGGGGGGAGGGAACAGGGAGGGGAGGGGGAGTAGTTTAGGGGGGGGGGAAACTAAAAACATAAATACGATGGTATGTCAACAGTTAACTGTGAAAAACAATTATGCAATGTGAAATGTAACAAGCCGATTGTGTTAAACCTTAATAAAAATGATTGAAACATAAATAGTGTGCGATATTTTACAGGTGTCCAATGCAACTCCCTCAGAATGGAAGAACTAGGCATTAAATGGGCAATTCTATAATCTAGGTGTCGCATAAGTAAATGTCTAGAATACCAGCATTTCAGCATGTATGTGTGCTTGTACTTGCATTACTGCTAGCAGGGAGCCTAAGTGATATTCTGAAAATACCAAATTACATAGCGTGTACTTGCACGGGAGCAACACAGCAACAGACAGAACTAGGCATGTGACTTACAGAAAACCTCATTTAGGTGTCTGCACTTACGCCAGCTCTATGGCTGGTAACACTGAGCATCTAAAAGTGAGTCATGCCGATCTCAGGTTAAGCCACTGATCCCAGTCACTTAGAATCTGTTACGGAAAAGGATCCTACTGCGTGTCCTTGGGGCACCTACATGGAGGCTCCCAGTTGTAGAATTGTCTCCAAATTGTCCACATCCAGAAATCAGATTTAAGTAAAAATCAGCAATTCAGTCAACATAAAAAATCATCTGACATTCTGAAGATGAAGCAAAATACATAACAAAACCTCTGGACAAACTGTCAGCAGAGTTGAGAACTATTCCTAGATAACAGATTTGATGCTGAATTGGAATAGGTTCAAGAAAGGAGGGTAAAGAGCAAAGCTGATCAGTAGGTACCACCATCATCTCAGTCTTTTAGACCATTCTGACCACACTGTGCTGAAATCTCACTAAAATGCTCAACTATCTGTGACTGATGAGAACCAGGAGACTTAGAAAAAAGTGCAGTCGATAATAAAAAAAACTGACAAACAATATTCTGTCACAAAAGATCACATAAAGAGGACAAATAGATGTCAAATAACACAGCAGAAAACACAGAACCACCAGAGACCCCCCCCCCCCCCCCCCCCACATAATAAACCACTGCAACTCCCTGGGGGAAAAAGAAAAACATACTTGATGGAGACAACCTTCCAACAAGAAGGAAAACCATAGTAAAACTGTTCCCCCACAGGCAGAAGTAGGCCAGATGCCTTCAAGGGAAGAGCAGATGGAGAGTGAAGGCTGCTAACTATCCCCGTCAGCTACTAAGCAAGTTGTAAATACAGTATAGACAAAAAACACACTTTGAAATGTCTGTATACAAATCCTAGAAGCCTGAAAAATAAGATGGGACAGTTAGAGTTTGTTTAACTAAATGAAAATACCTCATATAATAGGCATATAAGGGTAGAAATTACATCATCATGACAGAGTGGATTAAACTGGAGGGTGTTAGTGCTATATGTTAACAAGGAAATTGAGTGAAACAGAGTAAAAATTTAGTAGGAAACAGATTGTAAAGTGGATACAGAGAGGTCAGAAAGAGTGAGAGATATAGGGAACATTATAAAAATTAAAGGATGAGAGACAATAGATACTATAGATGAAGAAATGAGATAGAGCAACATGGGATAAGGGTGAGGGAGAATCAGAGAAAGAAGAAATGAAAAACGAAACAAAAAAAAGAGAACACAAATGAAAGAAGAAAAGTAAAAATATGAAAAATAGAACAAACACATTATCTACACAACAAGCGTTAGAAGTCAGAGGCTGTGATTATAACACCTCATTCTCACTATCCTTGGTCCACAGGAGGGAATCTTTCTTATAGGAAAAGTTTGTATCACCTCATTACTAGCTTTAATTGTAGCTTCATCACATGCTTCAGGCAGTTCCTCACATCTGCTTGTTATGGTCAGATTTCCTCTTTCCTCAGATCCCTGAGGCTCAGTTCTGAATCCTTTTTGCTCAAATTGGATTAAAATGTCAGGCCTGACATTGTAGAAACCTATAATAAGAAAAAGACAGCAAAATATGCTTTTTTTTTTTTTACCACAGAATTATTCACAGGCACCTCCACTGGTACAGAATTAAAAAAAAAAAGAAGGGTTCTGCTGTACTGATCATCATCAAAAATGTATTCTAGAAATACCCCGATATTTTCATGCTGTGGTGAGCAACTCCTTTCTCAACAGCTACAACAGATATGTTATACGCATTAATACTGCATAAATATAATGGAAATGTGTGTCATCACGAGTTTTGTTGGTGATTCGATTATTAGGCATGCAGATAGCTGGGTGGCTGGTGGACGTGAGGATCGCCTGGTCACTTGCCTGCCTGGTGCAAAAGATCTCACGCGTCACCTAGATAGGACTTTAGATAGTGCTGGGGAGGAGCCGGCTGTCTTGGTACATGCGGGTACCAATGACATAGGAAAATGTGGGAGAGAGGTTCTGGAAGCCAAATTTAGGCTCTTAGGTAGAAAGCTGAAATCCAGAATCTCTAGGGTAGCATTTTCTGAAGTGCTACCCGTTCCACGTGCAGGGCCCAAGAGTCTCAATGCGTGGATGAGACGATGGTGCAGGGAGGAGGGTTTTAGATTTGTTAGGAACTGGGCAACATTCTGGGGAAGGGGGAGCCTATTCCGAAAGGATGGGCTCCACCTTAACCAGAGTGGGACCAGGCTGCTGGCATCGGCAATTAAAAAGGAGCTAGAGCAGCTTTTAAACTAGAAACTGGAGGAAGGACGACAGTCTCTCAAAAGCGCAAGGTTCGGGATAAGGTATCTTTCAAAGATATCACCAAAACAAGGAAGATAGGGTATCCCGATAGTGAGGTTGCAAAAAAAGACCATAGTAGATCAGGTGTCCTTAAATAAAAATAAAAATCAGACAAAAGCAAAAGATTGCAAATTAATACTGTCAAGTACTGAGCATGATGTAAATAGGAACAACACAAAACAAACAAAGAAGTGGGTAAAAACCAGGAGTCCCAGAGACTGGATCACTTCAGTAGAGAACAATGACGATGATCCAGAGTTAGCAATGCTGGAAAATGCAATCTGTACAGTAATGGTCTGAAAAATTTCCAGCATTGCTAACTCTGGATCATTGTCATTGTTCTCTACTCAACCATTTAGGTTTGTCCTCTTTTTTTTCTTTGGATAGTTTTGATTTATGCATATTTATCTTTTCAGAAAATGCCAGTGTTTATTTATAATATCATATCATCTTTTATTAAAACTGTTATATACATGTTTTAGAAATTGTCATATACAGGTTTGACTTCATGTCATATACATGTTTTAGAGATGTATAAATTATTATAACGGTTTTGCTGTTTGTTCTTTATATTATTCAGTTTTTATTTTTATTTCTTTTTATGAAGTTACATTTGTACAATATTCAAATTATATATGTTTTTTTTGCTTATGTTTTTTCATATATTATATATATTGTTTTAATATTGTTTTTATTTGTAGACTCCTGATGTAGGCCTTTTGGCCGAAACACAACGTTGTGTCGAGTCAATATACTACTTAATAAAATTTGATTCATCTTCACTGTGATCCAGTGTCTGGGACTCCTGGTTTTTACCCACTTCTTTGTTTGTTTTGTGATATATCCGTGGGACTTCTTTGAGTTCTCCACTTTTGTGGATTCTCTACTAATAGGAACAACAAACATAATTTGAAATGTCTATATGCAAATGCCAGAATCCTAAGAAATAAGATGGAAGAGTTAGAATATATTGCACTAAATGAAAAATTTGATATAATAGGAATCTCTGAGACCTGGTGGAAGTAGGATAAACAGTGGGACACTGTCATACCGGGTGTAATGGAAGATGTAAAGGATTGCTTTTCAACCCTTTGATTGATAATGAACTCTGAAATATTCTGTCTTTGACTGAAAGTAACTTTTCTTGTAAATACAAAAACAAGTTGGAATGCAGAAGATAAGACACAGCTCTAATTAATTTGGTATGTGAAGAGGAGGATTGCGCTTGTTTTCGAAGTTCAGATTGGCCACCTGGCCTTGGAAACATGTGACCACATTCCCACAGAATGGCTCGTTTCTCAAGCATTCTGTAATTTTCCTTAGCTCTGAACATGAGTTCTAAGCTTAATAAAAAGGGGGGCTTGTTGCAGCGAAGATCTGAGGCTCATCTGTGGGTGGACGCATCGTGCAGAAAAGACTTGTTCCTGGTCATAAGGAGACTTCGGGCTTTTGCTGCAACGGGCCTCCCTGCTGATGAGATAAGGGCCTGAAATTCCTGACCAGTGATGTTGTATGTATAGTGTATTAATGCTTCTTTTCCTGGTCTAAGAACTCTTAGCATTGCTTAGATGTAGAGACCAGTGATGTAATGATTGTTTATAGATAGGTATTGTTTCTTTTTAGTTATATAGCTAATCATTGTGTGTATATAGCTAATCATTGTATATGTCTTAACCATTGTATATATCTTAATCATTGTAGATTTTAGCACCTCAAATAAAAGTCTCAATTACCTAATACGAATCTAAAAGAATCCACGGTAATTACTGAGTAGTCTGTGCTAGTGAGACAGGCTGTAAATCCATAGCAGTACACCGGGGTACAAATTATATCTTAGCGATAGGGTGGATTGAATTGGTGGAGGGGTAGCACTGTATGTTAAGGAGGGTCTTGAATCAAATAGATTGAAAATTCTGCAGGAAACAAAATGCATCTTGGAATCCCTATGGATTGAAATTCCATGTGCAAAGGGGAAAAGGATAGCGATAGGAGTGTACTACCGTCCGTCTGGCCAGGATGAACAGACGGATGTAGAAATGTTATCCGAAAATAGGGAAGCTAACAAGCTGGGCAACACAATAATAATGGGTGATTTCAATTACCACTAATATATGTTGAAGGACTAGTAGAATGTATATCAAAATATCCTAAGTAATTCTACTATATGAAACCCTGTATTGCAGGTGTAAATTCACATATATTTATGAAAATATATGGAGAAAAAAAGACTTCAGAAACCACGGAGAAATCTCTTTAAAGGAACACCTTTCAAAGTTAAGAGAACTCCTCTTCAATCAATTTTTTGTGAAGACTAGTGATTGAAGAGGAGTTCTCTTAACTTTGAAAGGTGTTCCTTTAAAGAGATTTCTCCGTGGTTTCTGAAGTCTTTTTTTTCTCCATATATTTTCATAAATATATGTGAATTTACACCTGCAATACAGGGTTTCATATAGTAGAATTACTTAGGATATTTTGATTTCAATTACCCCAATATTGACTGGGCAAATGTAACAGCAGGCCACGCTAGGGAGGTAAAATTCCTTGATGAAATCAAGGACTGCTTTATGGAGCAGCGGTACAGGAGCCGACAAGAGGAGGAAAAATTCTAGACCTAGTCCTTAGTGGAGCGCATGATCTGGTGTGGGAGGTAATGGTGATGGGGCCACTTGATAACAATGATCATAATATGATCAGGTTTGATATTACCTTTGGAGTAAGTATAAACAGGAAATCCAAAAGGTTAGTGTTTAACTTTCAAAAAGGAGACTATGATAAAATGAGAAGAAGAGTGAAAAAAAAAAAAACTTAGAGGAGCGGCTGCGAGGGTCAAAAATTTACATCTGATGTGGATGCTGTTCAAAAATAAATACCATCCTAGAAGCCCAGGTCAAATATATTCCGTGTTTTAAAAATGGAGGACGGAAGACCAAACGACAGCCGGCATGGTTAAAAAGTGAGGTATAGGAAGCTATTAGAGCTAAAAGAAAATCCTTCAGAAAACGGAAGAAGGAACCGATTGAAAATAATAAGAAACAGCATAAGGAATGTCAAGTCAAATGCAAAGCGCTGATAAGGAAGGCAAAGAGGGACTAAATTTTTTTTAGATATATTAAAAGCAAGAAGCCGGCAAAAGAATCAGTTGGACCTCTAGGTGACCGAGGGGTAAAAGGGGCAATCAGGGAAGACAAAGCCATAGTGGAGAGATTAAATGAATTCTTTGCTTTGGTCTACACCGAGGAAGATTTGGGAGAGTTACCCGTGCCAGAAATGGTATTCAAAGCTGATGAGTCGGAGAAACTAAATGAAATCTCTATAAACTTGGAGGATGTAATAGAGCAATTTGACAAACTGAAGAGTAGCAAATCTCCTGGACCGGATGGTATTCATCCCAGAGTACTGACAGAATTGAAAAATGAACTGGCGGAACTATTGTTAGTAATATGCAATTTATCTTGGAGGGTAGCCCGTGTAACGCCGATATTTAAAAAAGGTTCCAGAGGAGATCTGTTAAATTATAGACCAGTGAGCCTAACGTCGGTGCCAGGCAAAATGGTAGAGACTATTATAAAGGACAAAATTACAGAGCATGGATTAATAAGACAAAGCCAACATGGATTTAGTGAAGGGAAATCTTGCCTCACCAATCTATTACATTTCTTTGAAGGGGTGAACAAACATGTGGATAAAGCCAAGCCGGTTGATATTGTGTATCTGGATTTTCAAAAGGCGTTTGACAAAGTACCTCATGAAAGACTCCAGAGGAAAATGGAGAGTCATGGGATAGGAGGAAGTGTCCTATTGTGGATTAAAAACTGGTTAAAGGATAAAAAACAGAGAGTAGGGTTAAATGGTCAGTATTCTCAATGGAGAAGGGTAGATAGTGGGGTTCCCCAGGGGTCTGTGCTGAGACCGCTGCTTTTTAACATACTCATAAATGATCTAGAGATGGGAGTAACTAGTGACGTAATTAAATTTGCTGATGATACAAAGTTATTCAAAGTTGTTAAATTGCCAGAGGACTGTGAAAAATTCCAAGAGGACCTTACGAGACTGGGTATGTAAATGGCAGATAACGTTTAATGTGAGCACGTTCAAAGTGATGCATGTGGGAAAGAGGAACCCGAACTATAGCTACGTAATGCAAGGTTCCACGTTAGGAGTCACCGACCAAGAAAGGGATCTCGGACTCGTTCTTGATGATACATTGAAACCCTCTGCTCATTGTTCTGTGGCGGCTAAGAAAGCAAATAGAATGTTAGGTATTATTAGGAAAAGAATGGAAAACAAAAGAGAGGACGTTATAATGCCTTCGTATCGCTCCATGGTGCGACTCCATTCTCTTCTGTTCTACAATTAACCCTTTCGACAATAAATGTTAACTCACTAATCTCTAATTGGTCTGTCTTGAATAGACTGTAAGCTCTGATGAGCAGGGACTGTCTCTTCATGTTCAAGTGTACAGTGCTGTGTATGTTTAATAGCGCTATAGAAATGATACATAGTAGTATTAGTAGTAATAGCAATGCTGCTCAATTACACACCCCGACAGTATCTGCTTTACAGAGAGGATAATGGCTTCTTATCCCACCAGCTCTGAATTCCTAAATAATCTCGGCTGATTTTATTAAGATGTGTAGGAGGAATTTTATACTTACTTGTTACAGGAGGGTGAGTCTGTTCAGATGTCTCTGATTTAGGAGGATCCATCAAGGGGAGATCTTCCTCTAGTTTAACACCGAGTGAGATCACAGAAGTTAGAACTGGAAGGTCTGTTAAGAAAAAATACATTAGAAGGAGTCATCAAAGATACAATAATACTAAATTAGGAAATGGACTTTAAGTCTCTAAATGCCTGGAGACTTTGATCTGAAAATTCAGAGACCTTCAAACCCAAAACATTTACTTACTCTTAATGAGATCATCTGGGTTTTCTTTTTCCTCCCACTCAAAATGTTGAGTGAAATATTTCTCGTCTTCATTCTTAATCTTGAATATGACATCAGGATTAACAATTGAATAACCTGTAAGTAAGCAGGAAAATTGCATTTAAATTTGTATGTAGAAGCCCTGGGGAGGTTCCATCTGTTTCCTGTTGTGAACAAGTAGTGCGTTAAAGTGTGTATGTGTACATACAGGACTAAGTTCTGTATATGGAGCCAAAAAAATGACGCTGATAAAAATTGGAGCTAAATGCTATTCTATAAACAGTTCTCAGAGTTAGGTGCTGTTGATAGAATAGTGTTTTGCGCTGGAATCTTTGACCAATTTTGGGTGCAAGGATTTACACCCACTGAAACCTGGTTTATATTCTTACACAGAAGTTGTAGTTCTCAGGAAGAAAGGTCAAACTTTTGTTGTACAGAAAAGGGAGACAGACTGCAGCTGGTCTTGTATGAAGCCTCCAGTTTAAGGTAAACATTTTATCTTTTGCAACAGAAGCCAGGTCTCAATTTCAGGTGCCCATGGGACCTGGTACCTGGGATTTTTCCAGCTCTGATAAAATAACAGCACCCATTCCATTAATGTGCCTGTATGGTAGATGATAAAAAAAAGACATATTTACCTTGTGATGTGAGGATGTCATGAATCTCCTTGATGACCTTCTTGTACAGCTCCTTCTGCCATTCTCCCAGAATGTCCCAGTCCGCTTCCAAGAAATAAGCAGCAACATCCTTGAACAAGGCCTGGAACAACAGACAAGACACCGTCAGTCACAGTTTCATTATAATGTTTACCTTGTTGTGTAGACTGGATGGACCGTGTCCGTGCAGGTCTTTATCCGTTGTCATCTACTATGTTACTATGTTTGTGGAACAGACTTTGTTATATGACCTCAGTCAGTAAGATCAGAGCTCCAGTACATTATAGTATGAAGTATATAGTACGAGTTCTGTCCCCTTAAATCTCCAATATTTTGAACAGACTTCCTGGTCCTTACACTGGAAATCTCTCTTGTTGACTGATGTAGCAGTTGGAAGGAGGAGGCAGCAACAACTGAAGAGGTGGGAGATAAAGAGGCTGTGGGTTAGTGTAGCTAAGGTTGGAGAAAGAACATGAGACGGAATGACGTCACAAAGCTGAAGCCAGTTTAGCCCAACAGCCGCCATATTGGTACATAGAAAACAAAGCAAACAATCAGCTGCTGTATCCATACTGTCATTGTAAATTGTTATTTTATCTCAGTTATATTTATTTATTTATTTGTAGCATTTGTATCCCACATTTTCCCACCAATTTGCAGGCTCAATGTGGCTTACATTTGCCGTAATGGCGGTTCTATAGTCTAAAGAGAATCCACAAAAAGTGGAGAACTCAATAGATCCCACGAGGCGTGAAATGAAAAATAAAAAAGGTGGGAATATAAGCCAGGCTATCCAAAGAATGGAACCAAATTATCTTTAAAAAAAACAAAGTTTAATAATTTCCAAACAAATAGTAATGTAACAATCACACATTAAAAATGACTCGACACAACGTTGTGTTTCGGCCGAATAGGCCTACATCAGGAGTCTATAAACATAAACAAACAATGAATAAATAAATTAAGCATAAAAAATAATAATATAAGCAAAAATTATACTGAAAGAGGAACATATATAGATTATCAAAAAGATCAAAAAAACACCATATAAATGCAAAGAATAAAATTCTATTAGCATAAAGCCAATTGAAAATTATACATGTATATATATATATATGCCAAATAATATGTTAAACATTGCCATTTCCGGGTAACAGAATTACAAATGGTATTGCGATAAGGTGCATACATACGTGGTAACATACATGGAATAGAAATATGACAGTGTGTGCGGCACCCTGACATAATAGACCATACAAAAAAAAAAACAGACAAAAAACCCCCCAACAAAACAGATTAAAACAAAAACAGACCATGACAAAAAAAAAAACCCTCCCAAAAAAAACCTCACAACAAAACAACCCAAGACAAAATAGACTCTTAATCAAGCTGGATTATGTTTTCAAGCAGATTTATGATTCTCACTAGATACCAAGTGTGGATAGTGAAGTCAAGGCGTAGGCAGGTGCCAGGACTTTCAAGTGACAAGCCGTGGACTTTCTCAGTAATTTATGGCTCCTCCACTTCTTTGTACCCTTCAAATTCGTACCATTCAAAAATAAATCTATTTCATCAGGCCCTTTTGTCAGGAGTCTATTTTCTCAGGGACTTTTATGTCAGGAACTTTTTTTGTTTGGAGCTTTTTTGTCTGGTTTCTTTTGACCAGGTGCCGGTGTGTGCAGCATATTGTAACGTCTATGGCCGTGACCACCCTCAGACTTACCTTGTTTCTGGGGGTCAGCATCTGTGCTGGCTTCTGTCTGTTTCTGTGTTAGTTTTGTCTCTGGCTCTGTGTGCTGATTACTTCACTAGACCTCACCTGTGTGGGCTATGCTTCCCTGGGGAGCCAGCATCTAAGATGGCTGCCGCCTGGCTCTATGCCAGTTTCCAAGATAGCTCCTGCTTGTCTTTCCTGTGCGTTCACTTCCTATGTGTTCCCAGCCTCCCCTTGGTGTGAGTGTGTTTCCTGCTCCTGTCCTGCGCAGGTGACATCATCAGTGAGGGCCTTCATAAGGAAGTGCTGTGCTTGCATGCAGGGCCTTTGCATAGTGTTATGCTATAGGTCGTCAGGTTAGTGACTGCACTGCTGCGCTGCTACTTAGCCTTTCTCTGGGGCTCTTGCCCATCTGCTACTTTGTGTCTGGGGACTGCTAGTCCTTCCGTGGGGGGCTCTGCCCTGCTGTTTTGTGTCTGTGGACTGCTTGTCCTTCAATTGCCTTGCTCTGTGTTTGGAGTTTGAAGCTTCAGCCATTTTCTCTCTGTCTGTGTTTGGTGTCTGAAGCTTCAACCCTGACCTGGTTATCCCTGGCTTTTCCTCTGTCCGCTGCCTGTCTCTATTGCATGAATCCAGATATTCTCTGCCTGCTGCCTGTTTCTGACTATAGCCTGAACCCTGATACACTCTGTGTGCTTCTGCCCAGCTTATGTGTATATCCCGAGTCCCGTTTCTGCCTAGCTGGTGTGTATATCCTGAGTGCATATCCTGAACCCTGCTTCTGTCTGGCTAGGGTGTATATCCTGAACCCTGCCCCTGTCTAGTGTGTACATCCTGAGTGTATATCCTGAACCCTGCTTCTACCTAGCTAGTTTGTATCTCCTGAGTGTATATCCTGAACCCTGCTTCTGCCTAGCTAGCGTGTTATCCTGAGTGTATTCCTTGCCCCTGCTCCCGCCAAGCCTTGTGTACGTCTTGTCTCCTAGTCTGTCTGGTGTTTCTGGCTTAGTGGCTGCCTGCAGCTCTCAGTCTTAGTCTCGAGCCGTGCCCAGCCTCCCTCGTGTATCCCAGACCCAGGGTGGGTCCTCTGGATCTTCAGTTCCTGCTTATCCTGCAAGTCCTGCTGGCCACCTGCACTCCGGAGCTCAACTCCGGAGGAACGGTGGCTAAGCGCAGGTGAAGCTGTTCCTGTTCTGCCTGTTCCAGTTGCCTGCCTCAGCACTACCCCAGTCCAGAGTTCCAGTCCTGCTCTTCTGTGTATCCCATTCCAGGGTGGTCTTGCCTGCCGCTCTTCGGCAGAGGCCCAAGGGCTCACGAATTCCGATCCTGCCTCGAGGGACCTGACAGAATGCAAAGGCCCTCGAGAACCCGACACATATGTACACAGAGGAACTGTCACAACGGAATAAGCTTTCATCAGTTAGAGTAGTAATTTGTCACAAATAAAATCAATCGCAGCTTTCAAATAATGAACTCATGGGCGGATGCATTCCAACTAAAGCTTATCGTAGAAAAGACACAATGCCTTATTCTTTCATCGTAATACCCCAAACCTTACTCTTCCTGTTTCAGACACCTTGAAACTTCTGGGAGTCACAATTGGTAGAAATCTCACACTAGACAGTCACGCAAAAAATGTAACAAAGAAAATGTTCCACGCAATGTGGAAACTCAAAAGAGTAAAACCATTCTTCCCAAGAGAGGTATTCCGCAATCTGGTGCAGTCAATGGTGTTAAGCCATCTGGACTACTGCAATTCCGTCTATGCCGGTTGCAAAGCACAAATTATTAAGAAACTCCAGACAACCCAAAACACTGTAGCCAGACTCATATTTGGAAAAGCGAAATACGAAAGCGCTAAACTCCTCAGAGAAAATTTACACTGGCTCCCACTAAAAGATAGAATTACATTCAAAACCTGCACCCTGGTTCATAAAATTATTCATGGCGAGGCCCCGATATATAGGTTAGACCTCATAGACCTACCAGCAAGTAATACAAAAAGATCATCACGCACATTCTTGAACCTCCATTACCCCAACTGCAAAGGACTCAAATACAAATCAATATATGCATCTAGCTTCTCCTACACCTGCACGCAATTGTGGAATGCATTGCCAAATGCCATAAAAACAACGCATGATTTGGCAACCTTCCGGAAATTACTAAAGGCCAACCTGTTCAGAGAGACTTATCATAAGGATCCCTCATAAATGAACTGACATCAAAACTTTTAACAGAACAAGTTATCATTGAACTCTTTTTATTTGTTTACTTTAACCACAATGTCATTATTGAACATTTACATTACCTTTGTCTTCATATACCTGATATGATTTGTATATTTCTAATTTATTTTATATTTTCTGTACTTTAAATGCAACAATACTCTGTATTTCTCCTTCCGGAAATGGCGATCGCCATCATGGCATAATGTAAGCCACATTGAGCCTGCAAAGAGGTGGGAAAATGTGGGATACAAATGCAGTAAAATAAATAAATAAATAATCACTATCACTGTGTCGTTTTGAGGGTTTGTATTGGTGCTGAGATTTTTTCACCTAGTAAAGGGCCACCAGAATAAACATCATGTTATGAGAATCAGGTGATCAACATTCAGAGTTTTTTTTTATTTCTAAGTGCAAAGGGTTTTTCAAACTTTATTTAGGGGGTGGTGGCTTGCCTGAGGCAATAGTGTGAGGTGGAGCTCCCCTCTGCCCTTCTCAACTTGCAGAGGGAGGAGTCCTCCTGTGAGGGAGAGTCTGTACCGATTCCAACAGGCATCCTATTGGATACCCGCAGATATCGAGGGTCCTGTTGCCTTGAAAAGATTTGCGCCACAGGTGTGAGGCCGCAGGGCATGCCAAAAGGGGCGTGTCATAAGGTGCACACCCTGCCCCTTGGAAGTTTTGATTCTATACTATAATTCTCAAAGGGGAAGCATAAAGTGAAGCCGGAGACAGCGACTCCAAGTGTCCCAGGTCCTATGGACAAACACCTGATTTCTTCTGGACCATCAATTAATTTGTTGCATTTGTATCCCACATTTTCCCACCTATGTGCAGGCTCAATGTGGCTTACATAGTACCATGATGGCGAACGCCAATTCCGGTATGAGAAATACAGAGTGGTAACTGCGTTAAAGTTCATGAGTCACAAGGTGAATTAGGTGGTTTAGGAGGAAGAATTAAGTGTCCTGTTTTGGTACAAGTTTCGTTGTGTTGCAGGGTTCGGGTGTTTAGGTTGGATCGTTATGGTATGCCTTCTTGAACAAATTGGTCTTGAATGATTTCCAAAAGATTGTTAGGTCATGCATTGTTTTCAAGACGTTTGGTAGTGCATTCCATAGTTGTGTGCTTATGTAGGAGAAGCTGGATGCATATGTTGATTTATATTTTAGTCCTTTGCAGCTTGGCTAGTGGAGATTTAGATATGTGCGTGCCTAACCTTTTTGTGTTTCTGGTTGGTAAATCTATTAGGTCTGCCATGTAAATCGGGGCCTCGCCGTGAATAATTTTGTGAACCAGAGTACAGATTTTGAATGCAATTCGTTCTTTGATTGGGAGCCAATGCAGTTTTTCACGTAGGGGTTTGGCGCTTTCATATCTCGTTTTTCCAAATATGAGTCTGGCTGCAGTGTTTTGGGCAGTTTCAAGTTTCTTCATAATTTGTTCTTTGCATCCAGCATAGATTGCGTTGCAGTAGTCTAGGTGACTTAGCACCATTGATTGTACCAGGCTGCGGAATATTTCCCTCGGGAAGAAAGGTTTTACTCGTTTGAGTTTCCACATTGAGTGGAACATTTTCTTTGTTGTAATTTTCGCTTGGCTTTCTAGCATAAGGTTTCGGTCAATGGTGACACTGAGAATTTTCAGGCTGTCTGAGACAGGAAGAGTGTAATCTGGGGTGTTTATACTGGTTGGTTGGTTTGTTTGTATTGTATTGTGATGAGAGGATGAGACAGTGTGTTTTTCTGCGTTGAGTTTTAGTTGAAATGCATCTGCCCATGAGTTCATGATTTTCAGGCTAAGTTCGATTTTGTTTGTGATTTCTGTTAGATCGTGTTTAAACGGGATGTATATCGTGACATCGTCTGCATAGATGTATGGGTTGAGGCCTTGGTTGGATAGGGATTTGGCCAATGGGGTCATCATTAGGTTAAAGAGGGTCAGCGATAGCGGTGAGCCTTGGGGTACTCCGCAATCTGGTTTCCATGGTGATGAGATATTCGAGTTTGATATCACTTGGTATGTTCTTGTGGTTAGGAAGCCCTTAATCCAGCTGAGTACCCTTCCACCGATCCCAAAATATTCTAGGATGTTTAGTAGTATTTTATGGTTTACCATATCAAACACAATAGACATGTTGAATTGTAGTAGGAGTACACTTTTACCTGTTGCAATTTCTTGTTTGAATTTGGTTAGGAGAGTGATTATTACTGTTTTGGTGCTGTGGTTGGAGCGAAATCCTGATTGTGATTCGTGTAGTATTGAGAATTTGTTTAAGTAGTCGGTAAGTTGCTTGGTTACCATGCTTTTCAACAGTTTGACTGCCAGGGGGATGGATGCTACTGGGCGGTAGTTGGTGATTTTGTTTGCTTTTTTCTTTGGATCTTTAGGTATTGGGTGAGTAGTATGTTGCCTTTGTCCTTGGGAAAGAGTCCATGTTGTAGCATTTAGTTTAGGTGTGATGTGAGGTCTGCTATGAAGCGTTGAGGGTCTGATTTTATTAGGTAGTTGGGGCATGTGTCCAGTTTACAGTGGGATTTTGCGAACCTGTTGATCGCTTGGGCTACAATTTCTTCGGTGAGGAAAGCGAAGTTTGTCCATATTCGGTCTGCTGGGTATTCACTATGGATTGGGTCCATGCAGTTCATGTCAGTGGAGTTCTGTGGTAATGTAGTGCGTAGGTTTGCAATTTTTTAATTGAAGTATTTAGCAAGTTTGTCTGCAGATGGTGTGTCTGTGTTAGTTGTGGTGACCAATGTGGTATCTAGTAGGTTGGTTGCTCAGCGCTTCCTCGCCACTGGATGAAGGGCTCCGTTTTCCAGACCGCAGCCGTCCCAGCGGGAGGTTGGCTGCTTGGCGCTCCCTCGCCATAGGATGAAGGGCTCCGTTTTCCAGACCGCAGCCATCGTTGCCCGAGTCGCACTGCCGCCGCTTGAGCCGCTCCGCTGTTGCCCGAGTCGGAACGCCTCAAGACTGGGAGGAGATCGTCTCCGGCGTCGGTCTGTCCGGGGAAGGTCGTCGGAAGGAGTCTGCGGCCGCTCGTCCTCAGTCTGTTAGTGAGGCCTTCTGGTCGAGGAGCGGGTGGGGGACGAGTTCAGCTGGGGCAGTGCCGCGGCCATGAGGCAAGCTGGAGCCGCAATCGAGCCCTTACACCAGCCCTTAATCAGGTATTCTCTCTCCTTGGAGCTTCTTTGAGTTCACTGGAGCATACCCTACCTCTCGCTCCCTTTTCCTGTCTGATAAGGGCTTCCCAGGTGGTGCCCCTTCCTCAGGATGGAGGTTCAGTTGGAAGAAGCAGTTTCATCATTAATTTTTGTCAAGTTGCCAACAGCTATTCAGGCACCTACCCCAATTCAGCAGCCTTCAGCTATTCAGGACCAGCAGCAAATGACGTTAAGAGATTTGTGGGATTCAATTCAGCATATGCAGAGTATGTTCAATTCCACTGTTTCTCTGATTACAGTTTTTCTCAAATGGTGGTAAATAAATTGGAGAATGTAGACTCTAATACGCAATGTTTTGATAAGAGCGTATCTAATGTTGAGAAGCAAATAGAATGTTAGGTATTTATTAGGAAAGGAATGGAAAATGAAAATAAGAATGTTATAATGACTTTGTATCACTCCACAGTGCGACCGCACCTCAAATACTATGTGCAATTCTGGTCACCACATCTCAAAAAAGATACAGCAGAATTAGAAAATTTACTGAGAAAGGCGCCGGAAAAGATAACAGGGATGTGACAACTCCCCTATGAGGAAAGGCTAAAGCGGCTAAGGCTCTTCAGCTTGGAGAAGAGGCAGCTGAGGGGAGATATGACAGAGGTCAATAAAATAATGAGTGGAATGGAACGGGTGGACGTGAATCACTTGTTTACTCTTTCTGGAAATACTACGACTAGGGGACACACAATGAAACTATTAAGTAGTAAATTTAAAACAAATCGGAGAAAATATTTCTTCCTCAATGTGTAATTAAACTCTGGAATTCATTGAAAGAAAATGTGGTAAAAGCAGTTACCTTAGCAAGGTTTTTAAAAAGGTTTGGCTAACTTCCTAAAAGAAAAAAGTCCAAAAGCCATTATTAAGATGGACTTAGGGAAAATCCACTGCTTATTTCTAGGATAAGCACAAAAAATCTATTTTACTGTTTTGGGATCTTGCCAGATACTTGTAAATTGGTTTGGCCACTGTTGGAAAATAGGATACTGGGCATGATGGGCCTTCAGTCTGTCCCAATCTGGTAACACTTTCCTACTATGGCAACATTCATGTGCATTTTCCCCTCTGCCTTCTCTTCTACACTCACACACACACACTTTCCTTCTATCCATGTGCAGAATAATCTCCTCTCCCATCCCTTCCTTTCATTTGCTTTCCCACTCCCCTTCTCTTCCATGTGCATTTCTCCCTCTCCTCTTTATTTTCCTTCATGTCGATCCCCCACTTCACTTCCCTTCCATCCATATGCAGAATCTTCCCCTCTGCATTCCATTCATGTGCAGCTTCTGCCCCCCACCCTGTTCCCCCCTAGGGGTCCCACATGCCTTCCTACCTCCCACTGTCCCCCTCCTCAAAGGCCTACAGATTTGCAGCATTGGCTGGTAGGATCGGCAGTCTTGCTCTCTCCAGCTGGCCTGAAGCTTTCCCTCTGCTGTCTCCTTCCCACATGGCAACAGAGGGAAGGACCCTGGGGCTGGCTGTAAACAGCTTTAATCTTTTCTTTACTTCAGCAGAATATTGTTTTAATAAACATAAACTAGACCTACCGCTTCACTCAACACGGACAAACAAGGAGAGAGAAGAGAAAGCAGGAAAAACTGTACAGAAATATTTTTTCTGTTAGTGCTGGAACCCTGTGTGCAAGAGGAGAGAGAATAATTTCTTACCTGATCAGAAACCAACGCAGACATTTCCCTGCTGTTTCCCCTCTGAATTCTGCAGCTGCTGCTGGAATAGATTCAAGCTGGAGATTTCCCTTTTCCTGGAAAGATGAATAAAACAGGAGGAGGCTGAGCTGATTCCAGGTCTCAGATAAATTCCCTCTGCAGATCTAAGACTGGGTCTTGCAGGGATTCCAGGACCCAGACACAGAAAGTTTTTGCTTTTGTTCTCAGTCTTTTTTTCCCTTTTTGCAGCTCTTGAAGACACTAGATAAAGAAAGAACTGACACAACAAAGTATGTTCAGAGCTCCTCCCCCTGATGTGGTCTAGGAGATGGCATGATGTGAAAAGGCTGAAGCCACTTCAAGGAAGTTTTCATTCTCCCAAATGCAGCCACCGCCATCTTGGTACACCCAAAACAACATTCTTGATAGGATGATAAGCTCTCCCTACTAACTTCAGGTTACATAATGGGTCATGCACGCTCCTTGGGTGAGGTGTTTCTGGGATTCCCTACCTCCTTAAAGTGCATCTGTATAGAACAAGGGAAGTCAGTGAGCCTATCTAGTCTACTGTAAGCAAGGAGGCCAATTAGGACCATTTAAGTTTCTCCTTCCCAGTGCAGCCGTCATCCCCATTCACTCAAAACAAAGCAAGCAAACCTAGGAGCTGCTGCTCCACATTTTGGTTTTTAATTGTTGTTCCATCTGAAACAAGTGTAAAGCTGTTTCAACAGGATAGACAGTGCCTTAAAAGGTGGAGGACAAAAGGTTTTTGTTTTTTGTTTCTTATTGGACAGCTTTTTAATTTATTTGAAAGTTTCCCATCTGTCGATATATAAATCTAATATAATAAAAGGCACCCTCAACGTTCTGAGGACAACGTTCTGAAGTCACTCAGACTCCCAGACGGTTCGTAAGTTCGTGGTGGTGAAGCCACTGACCAAGACTCGCTGCCCCGCCCTCGCGTCAAACATCATGACGTCGAGGGCGGGGAAAAATAAACGGATCGCGAGGGCAGAAAAAAAAACAAACAAACTGATCGCACCCACGCACGGTGCGTTTCAGTATATTAGAGTTACCTCCGTGGTGGCGGTTCCGGCAGCGCAGCGTCACGGAAGGAGGCGGCGCTCCCGACGTCTGTAGCCTTCCCTTCGCTGTGTTCCGCCTTCTTCTGACGTCAATGATGACGTCAGAAGAAGGCGGAACACAGCGAAGGGAAGGCTAGACGTCGGAAACGCCGCCCCCTTCCCTGACGCTGCGCTGCCGAAACCGCCACCACGGAGGTAAATTAAAAAAAAAAAAAAAAAAAGGGATGTTGGAGGGATAGAAGAGGGTGGGCAGCAAAGTTGAACACTGGGAGCAGGAGGGTAGGAGAAAAACAACAGCATGGATGCGAAGGGGGGGGGGGAACAAGAGGGCGGGCCAGGCTGGGACATGGGAGAGAGAGGAGCATGGATGCGAGGGGGGGTCATGGAAGGAAGAGAGGGGAATTGCAGGAAAAGGAAGAATGGAGGGGGCAAGGGACAGAGGAGCATGGATGCCCATGGATTGAGAGGGCAGGCCTCAGGCAGAGAGGGGAATTGCTGGATACGGATGAATGGAGGGGCCAGGTGACAGAGGAGCATGGATTGGAAGGGCAGGACTCAGGAAGAGGGGAATTGATGGATAGGGATGAATGGAGGGGACAGATGGGCATGGATGGATATGGATTGCAGGGCAGGCCTCAGGCACAGAGGGGAAATGCTGGAAAGGGAAAATGGAGGGGCCAGGTGACAGAGGAGCATGGATTGGAAGGGCAGGACTCAGGAAGAGGGGAATTGATGGATAGGGATGAATGGAGGGGACAGATGGGCATGGATGGATATGGATTGCAGGGCAGGCCTCAGGCAGAGAGGGGAAATGCTGGAAAGGGAAAAATGGAGGGGCCAGGTGACAGAGGAGCATGGATTGGAAGGGCAGGACTCAGGAAGAGGGGAATTGATGGATAGGGATGAATGGAGGGGACAGATGGGCATGGATGGATATGGATTGCAGGGCAGGCCTCAGGCAGAGAGGGGAAATGCTGGATAGGGAAAAATGGAGGGGCCAGGTGACAGAGGAGCATGGATTGGAAGGGCAGGACTCAGGGAGAGGGGAATTGCTGGATAGGGATGAATGGAGAGGACAGATGGACATGGATGGATATGGATTGCAGGGCAGGCCTCAGGCAGAGAGGGGAAATGCTGGATAGGGATGAATGGAGGGGGCAGGTGACAGAGAAACATGGATGGCCATGGATTGGGAGGGCAGGGCTCAGGGAGAGAGGGGAATTGCTGGAAAAGGATGAATGGAGGGGGCAGGGGACAGATGGCCATGGATTGGGAGGGCACGGCTCACACTCTCTCTCTCATATACAATGTCTTTCTGACTCTCACTCTCACACACTCTGTCTCACACTGTATCACAATCACGCTCTATGTGCCACACAGTCACTCACACACTCGCTTGGTCTCATACACTCACTCTCACAGAGAATCTGTGTCTCACACACACTCTCTCTCTCGCCCACACACGCACACTCTCTCTCACACTGTGTCTCACATACACACTTGCACACACTCTCATTCTCACACACACGCTCTCTCACAAACACCCTCACACCCAGACTCACTCTCTCTCTCTCTCATACACACACACTCACACTTTCACTCTGTCTCTCACACAGTCACTCTCACATACACTCTCCCAAACATACACACTCCGAGGAAAACCTTGCTAGCGCCCGTTTCATTTGTGTCAGAAACGGGCCTTTTTTACTAGTGATATATAAAGTGTATATAAAAGTATATATATATATATATATATATATATACTAACTGTTAAGCCCGTTAAAACGGGTGAGTATTGGTATGTTTTTTTCCCCCAAGACCCCCCTCCCTCCTCCCTCCCCTCGCAGCTGCAGGGCCCCCTGCCCTCCCTCCTTCCCTGCCTTGGCATCCCTCCCTCCCAGCTCCAAGGCCCCAGTCCCTCCCCCCCCCAGCTCCAAGGCCCCCCTCCCCCCTTCCCAGCTCTAAGGCCCCCTGCCCTCCCTCCCAGTTCCAAGGCCCCATTCCATCCCAGCTGCAAGGCCCCCCCTGCCCTCCCTCCCAGCTCCAAGGCCCCCTCCCCCTTCCCAGCTCCAAGGCCCCCTGCCCTCCCTCCCAGTTCCAAGGCCCCATTCCCTCCCAGCTGTAAGGGCCCCCCTGCCCTCCCTCCCAGTTCCAAGGCCCCCTGCCCCCCAGCTCCAAGGGCCCCCCTGTGCCTCCCTCCCAGCCAGCTCGAAGGCCCCCTTCTGTCCACCCTCCCCAGCTTCAAGGCCCCCTCCTTCCCTGCCAGCTGCAAGGCCCTCTGTCCCTCCCAGCTGCAAGGCCCCCTCCCCTCCCAGCTCCAAGACCCCCTGCACTCCCTCCCAGTTCCAAGGCCCCTCCTCCTCCTCCCTCCCAGCTGCAAGGCCCCCCCTCCGTCCCTCCCTCCCAGCCAGCTCCAAGGCCCCCCTCCTTCTGAGACCTCCCATGTCTCCTGCCCTCCCTCCTCTCCTCCCCCCGAGGTCGCTGCTACCGCTCCCCCCCCCCCGAGTCGCCACCGCCCCCCAGAGTCGCCACCGCCCCCCTCCACCCAGCCCAGGCCCTCTCTTCGCTATTCAACTTACAGCGCCGAAAACGCAGCAGCAGATCAGCTTCAGCTCCCATCGGCCTTCCTTCCCTGCCTCTGTCCCGCCCTCATCAACGTTACATCACACGTGGGCGGGACACAGGCAGTGAAGGAAGGCGGACGGTAGCTGAAGCTCATATGCCTGCTGCGGCTTCGGCGCTGTAAGTTGAATAGCGAAGAGAGGGCCCGGGCCGGGTGGAGGGGGGGCGGTGGCGACTCCGGGGGGAGCGGTAGCGGCGACCTCGGGGGGGGGGAGAGGTAGCAACCTTGGGGGTTCCCTCCCTCCCCTTCCGCGCAGTTTCCCTCTCTGTCCCGCCCCCGTCATCACGTCTTGACGCGGGGGCGGGACAGAGAGGGAAGTCTCTACTGCGCATTTGCAGGTGAGTCAGTCACTTGTCATTTATAGGTTTGATATATATATATATATATATGATAAGTAGTAGTAGTAGTAGTATGTATGAATATCATGAAATCACAATTGAATATCACTAAAACAGCTTTAAAAATTATTATAGCTGGTAGAAACAGAGCCAGTGGTTGGGAGGCAGGGATAGTGCTGAGCAGACTTATACGGTCTGTGCCAGAGCCGGTGGTGGGAGATGGGACTAGTGGTTGGGAGGCGGGGATAGTGCTGGGCAGACTTATACGGTCTGTGCCAGAAATGGTGGTAGGAGGCGGGGCTGGTGGTTCGGAGGCGAGGATAGTGCTGGGCAGACTTATACGGTCTGTGCCCTGAAGAGGACAGGTACAAATCAAGGTAGGGTATACACAAAAAGTAGCACATATCAGTTTATCTTGTTGGGCAGACTGGATGGACCGTGCAGGTCTTTTTCTGCCGTCATCTACTATGTTACTATCCAGCTTATTTTCGAAAGAGAAAGACGCCCATATTTCGACCCAAATCGGGAGATGGGCATCTTTCTCCCGTGGGGGAACAAATCTGTATAATCGAAAGTCGATTTTCCATATCATCAAGCTGATCAATCCATAGACTGGTGGGTTGTGTCCATCTACCAGCAGGTGGAGATAGAGAGCAAACTTTTGCCTCCCTATATGTGGTCATGTGCTGCCGGAAACTCCTCAGTATGTTCTCTATCTCAGCAGGTGGTGGTCACACACAGCAGCAGCTCTGGCTAGGCCTCCAAGCCTAATCCTTAGGTTTTGTTGAGGCCTGGGGTTGAGGGCTCTTTTGAGCAAGTGCAAACCTGGTGGTGCCAGGTCCCTCCTTTTCCCCCCCCCTCCCGCTGGCTCCGTTTAAAAAAAAAAAAAAAAAAAAAATTTTAAACGTCTTTAAAGGCGTTTAATTCGACGTTTCTTTAAACGTTCATTGCAGCTACTCACTGGGACACCAGTTCGTTACAGCTCGGAGCGGCAAGCAGGTAATTTTACCTTTTTATAGCGGGCAGGGGGTTCCCCGATTCTTCTCCTCGTGGCATATGGCGTCGGAGGGCGAGGGCGCAAAGGGTCGCTCCCCAGATCGCTGGAGCGCTTCTAGAGGGGATGCGGGGGTTTTACAACCTGATTCGCCCTTGATGGGTGACAGTTTAGTGACCGATGAATGTCCCGGTCGTTCCTCCGGCGTGGCGGTTTTTTCCCGCCATAAACGCCCATCCCCCGCTCCTCGCCTCCGCCATCTTGGCCGGCCACGCGGCTCGGACGGCTTCTTCGGGGCCGCCCTTGAGGTTGGAGACATTAATGCCATGAACGCCCTTAATTTGGGCGACGGCACAAGCGGCTAAAGTTAAGCGCCGTTCTTCCCGCGCGGCTCCTTCGCGGAGTTTCGCGCCGGACGCCATTTTGGATGCGCAGCATGTCTCTCCCCTGCTATTGCGAGCGCCGGTTGAGAGTGCGTCTAGGGCTGTTGCCCAGGCTGCGGAAGTGCACAGTCTGGGGGGTTTCTCCCCCGAGTTTGTTTTGCTGCTGCATCAGGCTTTCCTCATGCAAAACGCTGCCCCTGCTCCCTCTTCTGATAAAGAGGTTGAGGTTCCCAGAGGTAAACGCCCTCGGGTTGATTTCCAGGCCTTGGAGGACTTTGTCTCCTCCGATGTAGATGAGGGCAGCGTGTCTGAGGTCTCCCAACGGTCCTTTGCGGATTCCTTGGAGGAGACGGATCCCCGCTCGGATGGAGCGGATGACCCCTCTGCAGCGCAGCTTTTTAGCCCAGAGGATTTGCCCAACCTGTTTTTACAGGCCATGGACACTTTGAAGATTTCCTCTCCGGAGGACGTCTCTCCCTCAGCCCCTGTTGGCTCTGCCATTATGCTGGGGACGAAGCGCCCGCCTAGATCCTTCCACGTGCATGATGCCATGCACACCTTAATTGCGGCTCAATGGGATGTCCCGGAAACGAGCCTTAAAGTGGCTAGGGCTATGTCCCGCCTCTATCCTTTGGCTGTGAGTGAACGTGAGGCCTATCTGTGGCCTACCGTGGATTCTTTAATCACTGCGGTGACTAAGAAAACGGCGGTGCCGGTGGAAGGTGGCACGGCCCTAAAGGACGCCCAAGACAGAAGATTGGAGGCGGCCTTAAGGTCGTCCTTTGAGGCAGCTGCTTTAAGTTTGCAGGCCTCAGTTTGCGGCTCCTATGTGGCCAGGGCGTGCCTGACTATGGTGCAGCGGGCTTCCCCCTCGGATCTTTCCTTGAGGGCTGATTGGCCGGCCCTGGAATCGGGCTTAGCCTATTTGGCAGACTTGCTGTATGATGTCTTGAGAGCCTCAGCTAAAGGCATGGCTCAGACAGTCTCTGCGCGGCGGTGGCTTTGGCTGAAACATTGGTCTCCTGACCACGCCTCTAAATCCCGCCTGGCTAGATTGCCTTTTAAAGGCAAGCTGCTCTTTGGGGTCGAGCTGGACAAAATCGTGACCGATCTCGGCACGTCTAAGGGCAAGAAATTACCAGAGGTCAGGGCTCGGGCTAGTACTCGTCCCGGTACCTCCAGAGGACGGTTGCTGGAAGCCCGTCGGTACCGCCCGGGCAAGTCGGGTTCCTCTGCCCCCTCTTCCTTCAAGAGGAATTTCTCCCCCAAGCAGCATTCCTTTCGCAGAGACCGCCGTCCCGGAGGTGCTCCCTCCGGTCCTCCCCCAGGGTCTCGTACCCAATGACGGGGCCTTGGTCCACGCCCCAGTGCAGATTGGAGGACGGCTGTCCTCGTTTCTGGGCGAGTGGACCACTATAACTTCAGACGCGTGGGTGCTGGAAGTCATCAGAGACGGCTACAACTTTCTGCCAACCCTTAAGAGACGGGTTTGTACTCTCTCCCTGCAAGTCTCCGGTCAAGCTGTGGCAGTGCAGCAGACCTTGGACAACCTGATCCGCCTGGGTGCGGTCGTTCCGGTGCCAAAAAATCAGATTGGCAAGGGACGTTACTCCATTTACTTTGTGGTTCCAAAGAAAGGAGGTTCTGTCCGGCCTATCCTCGACCTCAAAGGGGTCAATCGGGCCTGGAAAGTGAGGCACTTTCGCATGGAGACTCTCCGCTCTGTTATAGCGGCAGTGAAGGCAGGAGAGTTCTTGGCTTCCTTGGACATCAAGGAAGCGTACCTGCATATTCCCATCTGGCCTCCTCTCCAACGCTTTCTGCGTTTTACAGTCCTGAGACGACACTTCCAGTTCAGAGCCCTCCCTTTCGGGTTGGCTACTGCTCCGCGGACCTTTTCCAAAGTAATGGGGGTCATAGCGGCCTTCCTGCTAAAGGAAGGAGTACAAGTCCATCCTTATCTGGACGACTGGTTGATCCGAGCCCCCTCTTATGCAGAGTGCGGCAAAGCTATGGACCGGGTAGTTGCTCTTGTGAGCTCCCTGGGATGGATCTTCAACTGGAAGAAGAGCCAGCTGCGCCCGACTCAGTCCCTGGAGTATCTGGGAGTTCGATTCGACACCCAAGTGGGCAGAGTGTTCCTGCCAGACAATCGGATTGTCAAGCTTCAGGCTCAGGTGGACTAGTTCCTAGTAGCCTCTCCTATTCGGGCTTGGGACTACGTGCAGCTGTTGGGCTCTATGACGGCCACGATGGAAGTAGTGCCCTGGGCCAGGGCTCATATGAGACCACTACAGCTATCTCTGCTGCTGCGCTGGACTCCGATGTCGGAGGATTATGCTGTGCGCCTTCCCGTGGATCCAGCAGTGCGCAAGGCGCTGAGCTGGTGGACGCAGACAGACAAGTTGTCTGCAGGATTGCCTCTGGTGACCCCGGAGTGGATTGTCGTCACGACAGACGCCTCTTTGATGGGCTGGGGAGCCCACTGCTTGGGAAGGACAGCGCAGGGGCTCTAGTCTCCTGCAGAGGCAAGTGGTCTATCAACCTCCTGGAACTCAGAGCCATTCGGTTGGTGTTATTGGAGTTCATCCCGGTACTGGTGTTGTAGCCTGTACGGGTCCTGTCGGACAATGCCACGGCTGTGGCCTATATCAACCGCCAGGGAGGTACCAAGAGCGCCCCTCTAGCCAAGGAGGCTATGAGTCTTTGCCAGTGGGCGGAAGCGAACCTGGAGCAGCTTTCAGCGGCCCACATTGCCGGAGTCATGAATGTCAAGGCGGACTTTCTCAGTCGCCATACCTTGGAGCCCGGAGAGTGGCAACTATCTGCTCAGGCGTTCTTGGACATCACGAAGCGCTGGGGCCAGCCGAGCCTAGATCTGATGGCGTCATCGGCCAATTGCCAAGTGCCGCGCTTTTTCAGCAGAGGACGGGACCCTCGATCCCTGGGAGTAGATGCTCTTCTCCAACAGTGGCCGACACAAGAGCTCCTCTATGTGTTCCCGCCCTGGCCCATGTTGGGCAGGGTGCTAGACCGGGTGGCAAAGCATCCCGGCAGGGTAATCCTGGTGGGTCCGGATTGGCCCAGACGTCCCTGGTATGCGGACTTGATCAGGCTCTCAGTCGACGATCCTCTGCGGCTGTCAGTGGAGCAGGGCCGGTTACATCAGGGTCCCGTGGTGATGGAGGATCCCTCTCCCTTTGGTCTTACGGCCTGGCTATTGAGCGGCAGCGTCTGAGGAAGAAGGGCTTCTCAGACAAGGTCATCGCCACTATGCTGAGAGCGAGGAAACGCTCTACTTCTACTGCTTACGCCAGGGTTTGGCGTATCTTTGCAGCATGGTGTGAAGCAGGCTCACTTTCTCCCTTCACTGCTCCAATTTCTTCAGTGTTGGCGTTCCTGCAAGAAGGTCTGGAGAAAGGCCTGTCGCTCAGTTCCCTTAAAGTCCAGGTAGCGGCTCTGGCTTGCTTCAGGGGCCGCCTGAAGGGTGCTTCCCTGGCTTCGCAGCCAGATGTGGTGCGCTTTCTCAAGGGAGTTAATCACCTGCGCCCTCCTCTGCACTCAGTGGTGCCTGCGTGGAATCTCAACCTGGTGCTAAGAGCATTGCAGAAGCCGCCTTTTGAACCCTTGTCGAGGGCATCTCTGAAAGACCTGACGTTGAAAGCAGTCTTTTTGGTGGCTATCACTTCAGCCAGAAGAGTTTCCGAGCTCCAGGCGCTCTCATGTCGAGAGCCTTTTCTGCAGTTCACTGAGGCGGGAGTGACTATTCGCACAGTGCCTTCCTTCCTGCCCAAGATTGTTTCTAGCTTCCATGTGAATCAGCAGCTCTGTCTCCCTTCCTTTCGTAGGGAGGACTACCCAGAGGAGTACTCTGCTCTTAAATATCTGGATGTGAGACGAGTCATCTTCAGATACTTGGAAGTGACCAATGATTTCCGGAAATCGGATCATCTGTTTGTCCTGTTTGCAGGTCCTCGTAAGGGTCTGCAGGCTGCTAAGCCTACAGTGGCAAGATGGGTCAAGGAAGCCATTGCAGCGGCTTATGTGGCCGCGGGGAAGGTGCCGCCTATCCAGCTGAAGGCTCACTCCACGAGAGCTCAGGCGGCCTCGATGGCAGAGGCCGGATCCGTCTCCTTGGAAGAGATATGCAAGGCGGCAACTTGGGCTTCGGCTCATACATTCTCCAAGCATTACCGTTTGACTGTGGCTGCACGGGCGGAGGCCCGGTTTGGAGCTTCAGTGTTGAGGTCAGGGATTTCAATGTCCCGCCCTGGGTGAGTACTGCTTCGGTACATCCCACCAGTCTATGGATTGATCAGCTTGATGATATGGAAGGTAAAATTATGTATAATCATACCTGATAATTTTCTTTCCATTAATCATAGCTGATCAATCCATAGCCCCTCCCAGATATCTGTTCTGTTTTTATTCTGGTTGCATTTCAGGTTCAAGTTTAGTCTTCAGTTATTTCAGAAAGACTTCGTGTTCAAGTTCTTTCACTTGGATTCTTCAAGAGTTGAGACGAGTTTGTGTTACAGTGAGCTGCTGCATTCCTCTCCCCTCCGTTTTACGGGGCTGGATTGAGACATAAATTCTGCCGGCACTCCCTCCCGCTTCGTGCGGCTGTAGGGCAGCTTTGTACCCCTCCCGCTTCGGCGGTGTTAGGGTCAGTCAGCTCCTCCCGCGGTTGCGGTTGCAGGATAAGCCAGATCCCCCCGCATCGGCGGGTGTGGTGTCCCTCCCCCGCTCCGCGGGGATGAGCTGGACGGATTCCCCTCCCCCACTTGTGTGGGGATGAGCTGGGTTAATTCCCCTCCCCCGTTTCGGCGGTGGTGAGCTGGGCAGAGTGTCCCTTCGTGGGTGTAATTCTCTAAGTGCTGAGTCCTGCGGATGGAGCTTTGATATCGACATACTGAGGAGTTTCCGGCAGCACATGACCACATATAGGGAGGCAAAAGTTTGCTCTCTATCTCCACCTGCTGGTAGATGGACACAACCCACCAGTCTATGGATTGATCAGCTATGATTAATGGAAAGAAAATTATCAGGTATGATTATACATAATTTTACCTTGGTCGTCTTCAACTGCAGAAACGAACAAAGTGGACGGGGGCATGTCGGAGGCGTGGTGAAGGCGGGACTGGGGCGTGGTTATCGGCTGCGGAGAGATGGGCGTCTTTAGGTGATAATCGAAACAAGAAGGGCGTTTTGGACGAGAATTTGGTCCGCTTTATTTGGACCCTTTTTTTTCAGGTCCAACTCCCAAAAAAGTGCCCCAACTGACCAGAAGACCACCGGAGGGAATTGGAGATCACCTCCCCTGACTCCCCCAGTGGTCACTAACCCCCTCCCACCAAAAAAAACCCCACTTTACAAACTCTTTTTCCCAGCCTCTATGCCAGCCTCAAATGCCGTACCCACCTCCATGACAGCAGAATGTGTTCTATCCTCTGACAGCCTTTCCCTGGTTCTGATGTGGTTCTCGGGTGAGTGTGACACCTTTTCTGTTATGCGCACTGCAGAGACACATCAGCAATGCATTGTGGTGGGTGTAGGGTATAGGGCTCCGTGATTCCACTAGCTTGTGTTACATGCTCATGATGTTGGTAGTTGGTAGGCTTTACTCCCATGGTGCTTTTTCTTCTGCTTACTGGGTCAAAGTGTGCCCTGTTTTGTTTTGTTTCCGGTAGTCCATGAGGTAGTGGCCAGTTTTAGCTCCCTTTCATGTGTTACCCACGTTACTGAAAGTGGGCATTGTACAGCATTCTGCCAGCTCTGACCTACTGCTAATCTCAGTACCAGGAAGACTCTTTGCCAGTGGGGCACAACCTCTGATCTGCAGTTAACTGTGAGTAAACGTGCTTATTCCAATAAAGGACGTTTTCGGAGACATTAGTGTTCAGGTGTCAACTGGTGTGCCAAGGTTCTACAGCAGCAACAAGTCCTAGAGGCCTGCGTGTATGCAGGTCCCTGGAGCACTTTTAGTGGGTACTGCCGTGCACTTCAGGCAGGCGGACCCAGGCCCATCCCCCCTACCTGTAACACGTGTGCTGGTAAATGGGAGGCCTCCAAAACCCACTGTACCCACATGTAGGTGCCCCCTTCACCCCTAAGAGCTATGGTAGTGTTGTACATTTGTGGTAGTGTTGTGGGTAGTGGGTTTTGGGGGAGGGGGTTGTGAGCTCAGCACCCGTGGTAAGGGAGCTATGCATGTGGGAGCTTTTTCTGAAGTCCACCGCACTGACCTAGGGTGCCCAGTTGGTGTCCTGGCATATCAGGGGGGCCAGTGTACTACGAATCCTGGCCCCTCCCACGACCAAATGGCTCAGATTAGGACGTTTTTGAGCTGGCCAGTTTTAGTTTCCATTATCGCTAAAAAAAAAAAAAACGCCCAGCTCAGAAACGAACAAATCCATGTCATTTGGTCCGTACAAACTGTATTTTCGAAACAAAAAAAAGACGTCCATTATTTTCGAAAATACGGTCTGTCCCTCCTCTTCACTTACCCGTTTTCGGACATAGACGCCCATTGAGATAGGCGTTCGCGTTCGATTATGCCCCTTCACGTTACTATGTGCTCATTTTTCTACACTAAAAACTAAATAAATATGCTGTATACAATAAAGATGACCAAATTTCAATGAGAATATCCTGTTTCCTGATGGGTTCATCTTAACTGTTGTTGCAATCTGCCCTGGGAACCCTGGTGTTATAACGCTGGGAAGCCTGGTGTTATAACGTGATGGAATATAGTGAAATTAAATGGAAGTAGAATTAAACTCTCTTTTCATTGGGGCACATGGAATCACATCTTCATCTGTTTTGTAGAACTTTACCTTTTAGATTCACAAATGGATTATTCTGTTATTTGAGCATGTTTCAGGGACAAGTGGTTTATAAGTGAAAATAATAAAAATATTTTCTGTCAAACAGATCTCTCATTTGTGGAAACATAACTAAATGGGCTATAAGCCCCTAATGTAGGCTATTGGTGTTCTTATATTTTGTTCTTGTGATGGCTCATACTGTGCTAAAACTGGAAATACAGTGAGACAGAATAATAGAATTCAGTAACATCCAAAACTTATTTTTTTATGTGTTAATCACCTTTATTAAAAGCATAACATGTTTGTTGATAAGCAGCTGGTAAAAGGGAAGTCTTGCTTTCCTACAGGAAATGACCAGATGGCAAGTAAAGCACTTGCCGCGCGGCCATTGGGGGGGGGGGGGTAAGGGCTCCAGTGTTAATCCAGCGGTAAGCGGGCAGTACATGGCACTGCCCGATTACCACTGGGTACCCTCCAGTGCTACAAAAATAAATAAATGTTTGTAGCGCCGGAAATTATGGCGCACTAGGGGTAGGATGTATAGCCCGGCGGTATTTCCTGTATAGCACGTAGTATTTGCTTGGATGTAATTTGAAATTTTCATGAACAATTTTTTTTAAAGTTATGCTTATAAATTTAGACCCCATTCATTCTTCTAGATGTATGAGCCTAAGGTTAAGCTCCTAATTTTCCCCTGCTCTAACTTTGTCTCTGATCCCATTCAGTGTTTATGTTCCAAAATTTAGGAGTTCAGTGAAATTCTGGGAATAAATTTAGGAACTCAGTCCTAGTTAATTTTCAAAGAGATCAATGTAGGAGTCTCACTCTCAAAATCAGGAGCATAAATTCTTTTAATATCAGCCTCACAGTTTTTCCCCTTTTTTATTTCCCTGTCCCTAAGTTTTGTCACAGTGCATTTTTTCTAGTGAAAAAGGTGCCGGTACTCAAATGCTAAGCCACCTTTCAGGGGTGGGGTGATCACTGAGGGACCCACCCCACAATAGCCAGGCCTTCTGCAACCAGCCACAGAATCTATGACAAGGCAGCATTGGTGTATAGAGCCTGAGCGCTTTCATGAAAACTTGGGGACCATGGGTCAATTTTAGCAGACAATGGAAAAGGTGCCGGTACTCAGTACCCCCAAGTACCCCCTTCAAAAAAGCTGTGATAACAATACATACACAGGAGGACTATGAAATTCTCAAGGCAATAATATTTATTTATTTGTTACATTTGTATCCCACATTTTCCCACCTATTTGTAGGCTCAATGTGGCTTACATAGTATCAGAGAGGCCTTTGCAGGCTCCGGTGTGAAAAAATACAGGGTGATGATGTGGTAAGATCAAGTTCATGTGGCACAGTCACATTAGGGAATCGGAGAACAGAAGAGTTGTGTTATGTCCATTACGTGCTTTAGTTTGGTTGTGTTGCAGAGATTAGGCATTTAAGTTGGATCGGTAGGGTATGCCTTTTTAAACGGGTTGGTTTTTAGTGATTTCCGGAAGTTTAGGTGGCCGTATGTCATTTTCAAGGCTTTTGGTAATGCGTTCCACAGTTGTGTGCTTATGTAGGAAAAACTAGATGCATAAGTTGTTTTGTATTTAAGTCCTTTGCAGCTTGGGAAGTGCAGATTTAGATAAGATCGCGTTGATTCAGATGTATTTCTAATTGGTAAGTCGATCAAGTCTGTAATGTAACTCGGGGCTTCTCCGTAGTTGATTTTGTGAACCAGGGTGCAGATTTTGAAGGCGATGCGTTCTTTGATTTGGAGCCAGTGTAGTTTTTCGCGGAGGGGTTTTGCGCTTTCAAATTGTGTTTTACCAAATATAAGCCTAGCTGCCGTGTTTTGAGCGGTCTGAAGTTTCTTTAAGGTTTGTTCTTTACATCCCGCATAAATTCCATTGCAGTAATCTAAGTGGCTTAGTACCTGGGTCCAGTTCACAGAGGCAGTGGGTTCCCAAATAATACACAATCCACATGGGTTTGGATATATATAGAAAGTATATTGTATTTGCATATATAGGATCAGTGGCGTACCAAGGGGGGGGCGGTGGGGGCGGTCCGCCCCGGGTGTCAGTGGGTGGGGGGGTGATCCGCTTTGCTCCCGCTGCTCCCACCCTACCTTAAAAAAAAAATTTTTTAAGCGTCGTTGCAGGCAGCGCCTCACGTCTGCCCTGCAGAAGTAAATCTCTTCGCTTCGAAGTTCGTCGTCGTCGTCGTCGGGCCTCACTATGTCCCGCCCTCCTCTGAGGAAACTTCCTATTTCCGCGAGGGCGGGACATAGTGAGGCCCGACGACGACGACGAACTTCGAAGCGAAGAGATTTACTTCTGCAGGGCAGACTCGAGGCGCTGCCTGCAACGACGCTTCAAAATAATTTTTTTAAAGGTAGGGTGGGAGCAGGAGAGTCGGGTCGGGGTCCTCAGATGGGAGAGGGGTATTGTGGGGGTTCTCACATGGGGAGGGGGTTTTCATATGGGAGAAGGGGACTGAGTGGGGAGGGGGGTCTCAGATGGGAGACAGGTGTTGTAGGGGTTCTCACATGGGGAAGGGAGGGGATTTATATGGGAGAAGGGGACTGGGGTGGGGAGGGAGTTCTCAGATGGGAGAGGGGTGTTCTGGGGGTTCTTAGATGGGGAGGGGGTTTTCAGATGGGAGAAGGGGACTGGAGTGGGGAGGGGGTTTCCAGATGGGAGAAGGGGACTGGGGTGGGGAGGGGGTTCTCAGATGGGAGAGGGGTGTTCTGGGGGTTCTTAGATGGGGAGGGGGTTTTCAGATGGGAGAAGGGGACTGGAGTGGGGAGGGGGTTTCCAGATGGGAGAAGGGGACTGGGGTGGGGAGGAGGTTCTCAAATGGGAGAGGAGAGGGGTGTTCTGGGGGTTCTCAGATGGGAGAAGGGGTGGGGAGGGGTTCTCAGATGGGAGGAGGGGGCTCTCAAATGGGAGAAGGGGGCTGGAACTGGGGTCTGAGAAGGGGTCATGATGGAAAATGGGGCATGCCTGGGTCAGGTGGGAGAATGGGTCGAGCTGAAAAGGGGGGCAAGGCATGTGGATGAAGGTGGCTGAAACTGGGGGCTGAAGGAGGGTAGGTGGGATAAGGGGGCTAGTACTGGGACTGGGGGCTGAAAGGCAGCAGGGGCTGAAATTGTGGGGACTGGGGGCTGAAAAGGAGACAGGGAGAAGTGGCTGGGGCTGAAGCTCAGGACTGGTGACAGAAAAGGGCTGGGGTTGAAACTGGGGGCTAAAAAGGGGACAGGGAGAAGTGGCTGGGGGCTAAAGCTCGGGACTGGTGGGAGACAAGGACTGGGGCTGAAACTAGGGACTGGTGGGATAGTGGAGCTGGAACTAGGGGCTGGAAAAAAGGGGCAGAGAGGGGACAGATCCTGGATGGAAGGGGGAGTGAGAGGGAGGGCAGACCCTAGATGGATGGGAGAGGGAGGGCAAATGGTGGATTGAGCGGACAGAGAGAAAGGGCAGACAGTGGATGGAAGCAATAGAAAGGGCAGAGAGTGAATGGAAGGGGGAGAGAGAGAGGGCAGACAGGGGCAGATGGTGGATGGAAGGGGCTGAGATAGAGGGCAGATGTAGATGGGAGAGAGGGCAGACATTGGATGGAGGGGACAGCAGAGAGGGCAGACCCTGGATGGCAGAGAGAGAAGAAAGACAGATGCTGGATGGAAGGAAGACAGTGAAAAGAAGATGAGGAAAGCAGAAACCAGAGACAACAAACTGTAAATAAAATATATATTTTTATTTTTTTTGCTTTAGGATAAAGTAGTATTGTAGCTGTGTTAATGTTTATAATAGAACATGTAAACAAGGTAATCTTTTTATTGGACTAATTTTAATACATTTTGGCTAACTTTCGGAGAACAAAACCCCCTTCCTCAGGTCCGGATAGGATATTGTAACAACACTATACTGTATTGACCTGAGGAAGGATGTTTTGGCCTCTGAAAGCTAAATGTATTAGTCCAATAAAATGGTATTATTTTATTTTATAGATTTGTTTTATTTCTATTTGTTAATTTGTAAAGTGGTGATTGGTACTTGTTAGTTTTTTCAAATTTACATCTGCTGTCTTTATGTTTTGCACAGTACTAGGGGACATTTTCTGTTTCTGTGGTGTTGCATTGTATGCAGAGTCTGGCATCTTGGGGGTTCAGTTTAATTTTTGTCTAAATAGAAAGTTTATTATTGCTTATTCTATAGTGGATTAGGGTTTTTCACATCTGTGTTTGTGAAAAAGACATGGCTTTCGGTTGGCATTGACTGTGCAAGATGGACGATCTGTGTTATTCTGCCTGGTTTTGTTTTACAGTAGGTGAATTGATGTTCTAGTGCTCACTGTAGTGTTTAAGATGCTTTCCTTTTCCTTGTGTGACTTGTAGAAATTACTGCTTATGGTATGCTAGAATTGCTCTATAGGTCCTGAGTGTTTTATATTCTCGGCATGCCTAGTACTAGATTTTGGAGAGGGGGGGTGTTAAAAAATGACCGGCCCCGGGTGTCAACTACCCTAGGTACGCCACTGTATAGGATCACAGCACTTAGTACAGGTAAATATTCCAATGCTGTATCTGTAAGTGGGCTTAGAGGGGAATCAAGGAGAGACAGGTAAGAATGGAGGGGAGGGGGGTGCAGCGAAAGCGGGAAGCCTGGAGGTAGGGCTGTAGATGTGTGTGTATGTGTGTGGAGAAAGAAAGAAAGAAAGAAAGAAAGAAAGAAGAGCCATGTGCAGAGAGAGGGAAAGAGAGAAGAACTGCCAGCCCCCAGAGCCCTGTGCTCTGGGGTTCAAGATGGTGGTGTGCAGAGAAAAAGAAAGAGAGAGAAGTGTGAGCAGAGCCCTGTACTCTGCTTTATATATCTTAAATAACTTCTTTTCTTCCCAGCCTTTGATTTCAGCTCTTTCCTTTACAAACTCCAGTGTATGTTCTCTGAAGTCAGGAAGGTGACCATTTTCACAGATTCTCCTCTTTGAAGTCCCTAGTTCTGGAGCCTATCTGTCTGGCTTTCTTTTGTTCTCACTGAGAGCACTGCTCCCAGATGCCCAGAGAGGACATAGATATGCTAATCAGGAGTAATTGAGAACAACAGGGCTATCAGCCAGCTGGCCAACATTTGGTCCATTTGCTATTCTCAGTGATTCCTGAGGGAGGAGGGAGTTATCAGAAGCTGGTTTAATATTAATCTAAGAATGTCAAGCTGGTTTCATATTAATTTAAGTATGTCCAGCAATCCTAGTTGGTTTCATAGCAATCCTGACCTCCAGCAATCCTGACAGTTGCTAAGTGTTTCCCTCGGGAAGAATTGTTTCATGAGTTTGAGTTTCCACATTGAGTGAAACGTTTTCTTTGTTGTGGATGCCACTTGGCTGTCTAGTGTTAAGTTACGGTCCATTGTAACGCCGAGGATTTTCAAGCTGTCTGAGATAGGAAGGGTGTGATCTGGGGTGTTGATACTTGTGGGGATGTCAACTCTGTGTTGGGATGAGACGATGAGACAATGAGTTTTTTCTTTATTGAGTTTTAGTTGAAATGCATTTGCCCATGAATCCATGATGTTCAGGCCGAGCTTGATTTCGTTGGTGATTTCTGTCAGTTTGGTTTTGTAAGGAATGTATATTGTAACATCGTCTGCATATATGAAAGGGTTAAGGCCATGGTTGGATAAGGACTTGGCAATTGGGGTCATCATTAAGTTGAATAGGATCGGTGATAGTGGTGATCCTTGCGGTACACCACAGTCTGCTTTCCACGGTGATGATATGTTTGAATTTGATTTTACTTGATATATTCTTGTGGTAAGGAAGCCCTTGATCCAGTTAAGTATGTTTCCACCAATCCCGAACTTATTTATTTATTTGTTACATTTGTATCCCACATTTTCCCACCTATTTGCAGGCTCAATGTGGCTTACATTGTACCGTAAAGGCGATTGCCAATTCCAGTATTAAGAAATACAGAGTGATGTTGTAGTAGAGTAAAGTTCATGTGTGACAGACATATTGGGGAATCGTAAGGAGGAGGAAGGGTTAAGTTATCTAGTAATCTTATTAATATATTATGGTTTACCATGTTGAATGCACTAGACATGTCGAACTGGAGGAGAAGGATGTTTTTGCCTGTTGCTATTTCCTGCTTGAATTTGGCTAGAAGAGTGAGTAATACTGTTTCCGTGCTGTGGAAGGGGCAAAAGCCTGACTGTGATTCGTGTAATATTGAGCATTTGTTTATGTAATCTGTAAGTTGTTTGGTTACCATACTTACCATACTTTCCATCAGTTTGACCACCAACAGGATAGATGCTACTGGACGGTAGTTAGTGATTTCGTTTGTTTTTTTCTTGGTATCTTTTGGTATTGGGGTGAGTAGGATATTGCCATTTTCCTTAGGGAAGAGGCCTTGCTGAAGCATGTAATTTAGGTGGGATGTGAGGTCTGCTATGAAGCGGTCAAGGGCGGATTTCATTAGGTAGCTGGAACAGGTATCTAGTTTACAGTGAGTGTTGGAAAATCTACTAATTGCCTGGGTAACTGTTTCGACAGTAAGGAGGGTGAAGTTTAACCAGGTCCGATCTGCCGGGTATTGTCCAATGGTTGGGTCCAATTCATTAAGGAAGTTTTCAATGTCGGTGTTGTTCTGAGGTAGTGTGTTGCATAGGTTTACAATTTTTTAATTGAAGTACTTCGCAAGTTTATCGGCAGATGGGATGTCTGTATTCATGGTAGTGACCAAGTAATCTGTCCCTATTTTGGTTTTATAGTATGATCTTTTGGCCTGTCTTATTGCATATTTGTATTTTCTTTGTATTTGCTTCCATGTGTTGAGTGTATGTTCATCTTTTGTTTTATTCCATGCTTGTTCGAGTTTCCTGGTTTGTGTTTTTAACTTTTTCAGTTCATCGTTGAACCATGGTGTCGAGTTATGCTTGCATGGGGTTCTTGTTTGTAAGGGCGCAGTTTCATCTAGTATGCTTTTGCATCTTTTGTCCCATTCTATGAGGTAGTATATGGAGTCTGTTTGTGTTGCCCATTCGTTATTGTATATTAGTTGCCAGAATGTTTTCATGTCTACTTGACCTCTTGTGCTGTAGGATGTATGTTCTAGTATTCGTTGTATACCCTTCTTCCGCCAATGTAGGGATAAGTTTAGTTTATAGTAGTCAGTCCAGGGTATCTCTGTCCATTTCGTATTTGTTATTGTTAGGTTCTAGTCTGTTGAGAGTTTGTGTGAGATGAGATCAAGTGTGTGCCCTTTTATGTGGGTTGCTTGCAGTTGTGGCCATTTGAGATTGCATAAACAGAGAAATTCCTTAAATTCTCGTGCATTGATAGAGTTCGGGTCTTCTAAGTGAAGGTTGATGTCTCCTAGTAGTAGTGTATTGGAGTTGGTTACACATGTGTTTGAAATGAAGTCCATGAAGTTGGTCTGGCGTACGTTCCAATTACCTGGAGGTCTGTAAAACAAGACATAATTCAAATGATCGCGTTTTGTTGTGGATTCTGATTGAGGCAATTTCAAGTTGAGGTGTTATGGACTCAGCAGTGGTTTAGGTGGTAAAGTGGGGCCGATAGATTAGTGCTATGCCTCCGTCTCTCTTTTCTTTTCTGGTCCAGTGTGTGATTTTGTATCCTGGAGGGCACAGGTCTAGGATTATAGGGTCCTTTTGGTCATGGATCCAAGTTTCAGTGAGGAAGAGTAGGTCGAGGTTTTCTGACATGATCCAGTCTGTTAGTATTGCTGTTTTATTTACAGCGGATCTGGCATTGACGTAGCCCACTTGGCTTGTTTGGAATGGGTCTTCTGTATTTGGTGTTAAGTGGACTTTTTTTAGTTGTCGTTTCTTTGTTGAGGTGAGTTTGTTTGGGCCCTTCTTTCCCTTCTGTTGTGGTTGTTCGCATGTAAGTGTTCTTCCTTTGTTTAGGTTGTTATCAGTTTAGTGAGGTGTGGTGTATTTGATCAATCTATGATGATTGTGTAGTATGGGTATGATGTTGTTTTCTGCAAGTGGGGTGGTTAGAGTTAGGTGGATCAGTGTTAAGGAGTAGATTATTAGGAGTAGTTTGAGGGTATTCATTATGGTATATATTTCCTATGAATAAATGACGCAAACATTCATACAGGGGTCCCGTTAATGACATCCATCAAATGTGAACTTCAGCCATTGTCTGTGTATATAAGGGGGACATCAGACCATCTGGTGAACATTTATTTATGTGACCGATACGTGCGATGTTCTGTATGTACCTTCGAAATGCTATTCTTTGGAGGCGGTGTTTAAAGACTGCTAAAGTAATGTACACACTGTAATAAAGAAGTTTCAGACCAATGGATGATAAGTACTAAAACATTTCCTGATGTAGATTCTTTCATTTGAAACAGAGAACTATACTGGAATGGACAGCGGCAATTGAAATGGACAATTTACTGAACCTTATTTAATTTAATGTATTTTGCGAGACGTGCAGGGGCATTTTCGATATGACGTCTAAATCCGATTCTGGACATTTTGCGAAAAACATCCAAAAATCCAGTAGTGAACATGGCCATCTTCAAACCAGAAAAACGTCCAACTTTTTGTTTTGAAAATGGTCATGTGCTAGATGTTTTTGTGCTCAGTGCGTCAATCTTTTTGGACCATTTTTTGGGGGGAAAAATCCAAGGGAAAAACACAAAAAAGAAGTCATTGGGATGTATGGGGAGGTCAGCATTCTTAATAGACTAGCCACATAGACATCCCAGCAGAGCAATGAGGCACCCCTAGGGGGCACTGCAATGGACTTCAAATAAAAGTCTGAAGGGGCAAAACCGTGTCTATAATTATGATGAGAGCTTGGTAACAACCTAAGCACCAGAATCTGCAAGTCATGCCTGATAAAGCATGACCTATTTCTCAATTCTATCATGGTCCAAGAGAAAAACAGGATTGCTTATGAACTACTTACCCAATGCAGTCAACTGACCACATTCCTGCACAGTGACATGCACTCCAGGCTAACCCAGCAACTTCAACACCTGGGCATGGAATGAAGGTCACAGAATATACGTCACAAACTCATTTGGAGCTTGAGACCCAGGAATTGCAATTTGCTGATGCAATTATTGACTTTGCAATAATTTCTCAGGTTCAAAGATCCAGAACATGAGGAGGGGCTTGTCAGCCTTCAAGGACTTTTGCCTGCACCAGAACCATATAAAGAAATGCTGGAAACCAAGGGTGGGGGAGCTGGTTTTTCCGCTTGACCTGAACTCCAAGCCACCCACTCTGCCTGCACTGCTGTGACCCTGCCAGTGATTTTCTGCATCCAGCTGTTCATCTGCTAGCCTCATCTACATTCAGGTTGTATACAGCTCTGTGTATTGTTAAAAGGTTACGATAGAAAGCCTGATTCTAGGCCTGTCCTAGGGTTTGAGGTGTATTCACTCTGACCTCTTTTCTGATATTCCTGAGTTATCTTGCATTCACCTGTAATTACATATAATTCTTAGTTAATCATGTTTTTATCTATTGTTAGTTTCTCTTGCTTGTAAATAAATAGCCTTTATTTTTATAATAGTTGGTTTGTTTCCTATCTTGTTATTTCCCGGAGCAATAAAACTTGGGTACACATCTCAGCATGGCCCTCTTGAATGGTGAGCTCTCCAAAACCCACCAAAAACCTATTATACTCAACTGTACACCACTACAATAGTCCAATCACAATCAGGTTTCCGCTCCAACCACAGCACCGAAACAGTACTAATCACTCTCCTAACCAAATTCAAACAAGAAATTGCAACTGGCAAGAGTGTACTTCTCCTACAATTCGACATGTCGACTGCATTCGACATGGTTAACCATAAAATACTACTAAACATACTAGAATACTTCGGGATCAGTGGAAGCGTACTCAGTTGGATCAATGGCTTCCTAACCGCAAGAACATACCAAGTGATAGCAAACTCAAATACATCACTACCATGGAAACCAGAATGTGGAGTACCCCAAGGATCACTGCTATCACCGACCCTTTTCAACCTAATGATGACCCCATTAGCCAAATTCCTATCCAACCAAGGCCTTAACCCCTACATCTAAGCAGATGATGTCACGATATACATCCCGTTCAAACATGATCTAAAAGAAATCACAAACGAAATCAAACTTAGCCTCCAAATCATTAACTCATGGGCGGATACATTTCAATTAAAACTCAACGCAGAAAAAACACAGTCTCATCCTCTCATCATCACACAACACGAACAAACACACACATATAAACACCCCAGACTACACCCTTCCTGTTTCAGACAGCCTGAAAATTCTCAGAGTTACAATCAACCGAAATCTCACTCTAGACAGCCAAGCGAAAAATACAATAAAGAAAATGTTCCACTCAATGTGGAAACTTAAACGAGTAAAACCTTTCTTCCCGAGGGAAATATTCCGCAGCCTGGTACAATCAATGGTTCTAAGTCACCTAGACTACTGCAATGCAATCTATGCTGGATGCAAAGGCAAATCATAAAGAAACTCCAAACTGCCCAAAACACCGTAGCCAGTCTCATATTTGGAACAACGAAATACGAAAGTGCCAAGCCCTTACAAGAAAAACTACATTGTCTCCCAATCAAAGAGCGAATCGCGTTCAAAATCTGCACCCTGGTTCATAAAATTATTCACGGCGGCAAGGCCCCACTCTACATGGCAGACCTTATAGACCTACCAACCAGGAACACAAAAAGGTCAGCACGCACATACCTAAATCTCCACTACCCTAGCTGCAAAAGACTAAAATATAAATCAACATATGCATCCAGCTTCTCTTATATAAGCACACAACTATGGAATGCACTTCCAAACATCATGAAAACAATGCACGAGCTAACAAACTTCTGGAAATCGTTAAAAACCAACCTGTTCATAAAGGCATACCAGAATGATTCAACCTAAACATCTGAACCCTGCAACAGAATCGAAACTGTTGCCAGAACTGGACAAAACTTAACTCTCTCTCCTTGAATACTTAATATGCTCTGTCACTTATGAACATTAACACCAGACCACTCTGTATTTCTCTTACCGGAATTGGCAATCACCATCACGGTACTTTGTAAGCCACATTGAGCCTGCAAAGAGGTGGGAAAATGTGGGATACAAATGCAATAAATAAATAAATAAAATACATAGGTACAGTAGGTTTTTGTTGTGTTTTGGAGGGTTCACACTTTCCTCCACAAGTTTACCAGTTAGAGTGGGATATGGGCCTGGGTCCCCCTCTCTACAGTCCATTGCACCAACCACTAGGCTATTCCAGGGACCTGCATGCTGCTCTAATAGGACTGGTCATAAGTACATAAGTACATAAGTAGTGCCATACTGGGAAAGACCAAAGGTCCATCTAGCCCAGCATCCTGTCACCGACAGTGGCCAATCCAGGTCAAGGGCACCTGGCACGCTCCCCAAACGTAAAAACATTCCAGACAAGTTATACCTAAAAATGAGGAATTTTTCCAGTCCATTTAATAGCGGTCTATGGACTTGTCCTTTAGGAATCTATCTAACCCCTTTTTAAACTCCGTCAAGCTAACCGCCCGTACCACGTTCTCCGGCAATGAATTCCAGAGTCTAATTACACGTTGGGTGAAGAAAAATTTTCTCCGATTCGTTTTAAATTTACCACACTGTAGCTTCAACTCATGCCCTCTAGTCCTAGTATTTTTGGATAGCGTGAACAGTCGCTTCACATCCACCCGATCCATTCCACTCATTATTTTATACACTTCTATCATATCTATCATATCTCCTCTCAGCCGTCTCTTCTCCAAGCTGGTCATAACATCTCAAGCTCTCAGTAGAAGCTGGTGTGTACTATTTTATTCACAGCTTTGGGGGATGGGACAGAGTCAGTGACCACTGGGGAATAAGGAGGGTTTATGCCTTTATTGCTTCAGTGGTCATTTAAGGCACCTTGGGGCATAATCGAACGAGGCTGGCCATCTATATGGCCGGCCCCATAAAGCAGCGTCCCGACCGTATTATCGAAACAAGATAGCCGGCTATCTTTCGTTTCGATAATACAGTCGGAGCCAGCCAAATCTCAACATTTGGGCCAGCTTTAGAGATGACCGGCATTGGTTTTCAGCGATAATAGAAACTAATGGCGGCCACCTCAAACCCGGCCAAATCCATGGCATTTGGTCGTGGGAGGAGCCAGCATTTGTAGTGCACTGGTCCCCCTGACATGCCAGGACACCAACCGGGCACCCTAGGGGGCACTGCTGTGGACTTCAAAAATAGCTCCCAGGTGCTTACCTCCCTTACCTTGTGTGCTGAGCCCCCCAAATCCCCCCAAAACCCACTCCCCACAACTGTACACCACTACCATAGCCCTTAGGGATAAAGGGGGGCACCTACATGTGGGTAGAATGGATTTTTGTGGGGGGGGGGGGGTTGGAGGGCTCCCATTTACCACCACAAGTGTAATAGGTAGAGGGGGTATGGGCCTGGGTCCACCTGCCTGAAGTGCACTGCACCCACTAAAAACTGCTCCAGGGACCTGCATACTGCTGTGATGGAGCTGGGTATGAAATTTGAGGCTGGCATAGAGGCTGGCCAAAAAATGTTTTTTAATTTTTTTTTGGGTGGGAGGGGGTTGGTGACCACTGGGGGAGTAAGGAGAGATGATCCCCGATTCCCTCCGGTGGTCATCTGGTCAGTTGGGGCACTTTTTGGAGGCTTGGTCCTAAAAATAAATGGACAAAGTGAAGCCGGCCAAGTGCTCATCAGAGCCAGCCTTCCTTTTTCCATTATCAAACCACGCCCCCGTCCCGCCTTCCATACTGTGCTGAAATGCCCCCTTTAACTTTGGCCGGCCCTGCGACGGAAAGCAGTTGGAGCCGGCCAAAATCGGCTTTCGGTTATACCGATTTGGCCGGGTTTAGGAGATGGCCGGCCATCTCCCGATTTGTGTCGGAAGATGGCCAGCCATCTCCTTCGAAAATAAGCAGGCTTCTGGTCACTTAGTCTTGATTGAAACAGGTCTAGACAAAAAGTCTTAATTTTGTTCCAATATTGCAGAAAATGTCTCTCTTTTGGTGCCGCTCATGTCCCACCCAAAACATGCCCCCTTGAAATATGGATGAACTGTGGAGCAAAACTGAGGCATCAGAATTGCAACTTGGACATTTTTGAGAGAAAAACGTCCTTCTGCCACCTTAAATGACATTTTTGGATGTTTTTGTTTTGAAAATGAGCCCCTTAATCTCTTATAATATTCTTTACTGAAATTTTCTCTCAGCGATTTCTGCTTGATAGTTGTTCCTTCCTCCAGTCCAGTGGCGTTCTTAGCCTGGATGACACCTGGGGCAGATCGCCAATGTGCCCCCCCCCCGGGTGCACCTCCCCCCCGGCAAAATGACACCCCCCGGGTGCACGCCGCTGGGGGGGGGGGTGCCGCGGCACGCGCCTGTCGGCTTCGAGTTCGCTAACTTCGCTCATTCGCTACAGCTCCCTCTGCCCCGGAACAGGAAGTAACCTGTTCCGGGGCAGAGGGAGCTGCAGCAAACAAGCGAAGTTAGCGAACTCGGAACCGACGGGTGCGTGCCGCAGCACCCCCCAGCTGCGTGCACCCAGGGCGGACCGCCCCCACCCCCCCCCCTTGGTACGCCACTGCTCCAGTCCTAGATATTTCAATATACCTTCCTGTTCAAGTTCCTTTATCTTCCAGCAAACAGTCAAACAGGATATCAAAATATGGGTAACGTAATTTCAATATAGTTATAACATCAAATCTATTCAAATATCATCACAACTATGGCCAATTACAAAAAAATGTCTTTATTCAAATTTATACAAAATGATTAAAAAATATCAAAACTACCTACACTGTTAAAACACAATAGCATTTATGACATACCTATAACTGCCCACATTCCCTCATACAGCAATCAATTGAAAGTCCCAATGAATAGATGATGTACTTATCTCAAAAGTCCTTCCAATAATCTCTTCGACAGAGTCCACACTATGGCGTCAATCTACATCCAACGACCAGAACACAGTCAGTGGAACCTCATCATACCATCCAGTTGGTGAAGCGCTGTCAGGATTGTGAAGAGAAAAAAAGGCCAAAATGCCCAATACCCAGGGGCGTTGTGGCAGCCTAATGGATTGTCATCAAAATAATATCCACTCATAGAGCCAATATTTCCATTTAACTGCTCTCCTCATTCAAAGTTCACTGAACCCTACACGGTCTGTGTTTCCCTCTTCAAGCGTCATCAGGGATTGGATATCTGAATACACACAACACAATCACTATCGCACTCCCCTACATACAAAATCCCAAAACCATAATATAAAAATTCAAACCAAACTTTATAATATTTCACAGGCAAGTTGGCAGTTGGGAACTTGTCATCAGGCTCTCACTGCACATGGCGGGCTCACCAAAGACACCCGCACATGCGCATAGAGCCTGCCGGAGATTCAGCATAATATATCCAATGGAGGCACACGCACTATACGCTCAACCAATCGACTTCCTTGTTGAGACCATAGGGCGTGACAGTGCTCCACATAAAAATGAATTGTTGTTCTTTCCTTGACGAAAATAGTGGAACATTCCCACCCCTAGGTCCCATCACTTGACACAAAACTACAAATTTCAAATCCTGAATGGAATGACCTGCCTCCACCCAGTGAGACAAAAGGGAGGTTTCCATTCATTGTACATGCAAGTTGCTTAAATGTTGAGCTATACAAAATTTAATCTTGCGAATAGTTTGACCAATATACCACATATGACAGAGACAACAGATCCCATGTATACAATGAATAGAATTACAATCTGTGTGAGAATACAATTTGAAAACACAACCATCAGAATGTGGTATAGAGGGGCCTAATCGAACGTCGCTGGCCAAATAGGTCGCCGGTGATCTATTGTGGTGGTGGTGCTACAGTTGGCCGGAACCGTATTATCGAAAAAGATGGCCGGCCATTTTTTTTTCAATAATACGGTTTAGCCTGGCCAAATGGCGTGGATTTCGCCGGGTTTGTTTTTCAGCAATAATGGAAAAAAATACCGGCGATCTCCAACCCGGCGAAATCCAAGCCATTTGGTCATGGGAGGAGCCAGCATTTGTAGCGCACTTGTCCCCCTGACATGCCAGGACACCAACTGGGCACCCTGGACATGTGGGTACAGTGGGTTTTGGAGGGCTTCCATTACCAGCACAAGTGTTACAGGTGGGGGGGGGGGGGGGGGTCCGGGTCTGCCTGCCTTAAGTGCACTGCGGTACCCACTAAAAGTGCTCTAGAGACAGGACTTGTTGCTGCTGTATAAGCTTGCCACACCAGTTGACACCTGAACACTAATCTCTTTGAAAAAGTCCTTTATTTGAATAAGCACGTTTACTCACAGGTAACTGAGATTAGCAGTAGGTCAGAGCTGGCAGAATGGTGTACAATGCCCTCTTTCAGCCACATTCAAGGTAAGAACTAAGTTCTCTAATGTGGCTAACACATGAAAGGGATCTAAAACTGGCTTACAAACATGGCCACTACCTCATGGACTAACGGAAGTAAAACAAGGCACACTCTGACCCAGTTAGCAGGGGGAAAAGCACCATGGGAGTACAGCCCAGTACCGTACACCCACCACAATGCATTGCTGATGTGACTCTGCAGTGCACCTAACAGAAAAGGTGTCACACTCACCCCAGAGCCACATCACAACCAATAAAAGGCTGTCGGAGGATAGAACACATTCTGCCGTCATGGAGGTGGGTACAGCATTTGAGACTGGCATACAGGCTGGCAAAAAAGGTTTTTAATTTTATTTTTTTAGTGTGGGAGGGGGTTGGTGACCACTGGGGGAGTATGGGGAGGTCATCCCCCATTCCCTCCGGTGGTCATCTGGTCAGTTGGGGCACCTTTTTGAGGCTTGGTCGTGAAAATAAAAGGACCAAGTAAACCCGGCGAAATAATGCTTATCGCCGGTTTTTTTTTCATTATTGGTGAAAGCCGGCCATCTGGTAGCCACGCCCACGCCCGCCCATGTCCCGCCTTTGCTTAGCCGGTAACACGCCCCTTTGAACTTTCGCTGGCGAGGCGACGGGGAAAGCGGCGATGTCAAAAACGCAGCTTTCGATTATACCAATTTTGCCACTTTTCCGAGATCGCCGGCCATCTCCCGATTTGTGTCGGGAAATGGCCGGCGATCACTTTCGATTATAAGCTGGATAGTGATCTTATTTATCTTTAATGCATATTGACAGTACAAACAGTGCCCACAAGCATAATGTGCCTGTTCTTGTTGATAATTAAAATTAAGACCATTGGAAGTGTGCCTGAATAACATTTCCCCCAGATTCCTCCTATGAGTATAGGTAAACATTGGAACATCTTGAAACTGGGGATGTATAGACAGGTTAGTCCAATGTTTCCTAATTATATTGGTAATCATATTAGAAACATGTGTATAGGGCAATATGCAAGTGAGGCAATGACGTTCCTTCACCATGGTCAACTGTTGTAACCATTGACGTTAATAATTATAAAGCTAATTAACTGCCCTACGTATAATTTTGGAGGGATACCCATGTTGTTTGAAATGTATAATTATAGCTCTAACTTGTTCCTGAAAATCATGACAGGAACTGCACAATCTACGAATTCGAAGAAACTGACTACTGGGTATAGTATTCTTCAAATTTTGGGTATGGTGACTATGATAATGTAAGATGGCATTACAATCATTGTCCTTCCAAAACAATCGTGTAATAAACTGACCATCCACCCAACAAATATTGACATCCAAGAAATTAACACTGGAACCTCCCACATGATGAACAAACTTAATATTGGGATCTGTAAAATACTCAACAAACTGTTGCAAACTGGTCAGTGTACCCTTCCAAATAAGAAGGATGTCATCTATACATTGAAGCCACCCCACCACCTTTGAAAAATATGAAGAGGGGTACTCAATGATCTCGTAACAGAGGGGGCTACAGTCACCCCTTTAATTAACAAAAAAGTTGTTATATAATAACCATTTATGTATAATGAGAAAGAATAACAGAATATAACCATATATGTATAATGAAAGAAAACAGGACATATCCTTATATGAACAATAATTTAGAATAGAAGAAAATCACAAGATTTAGGAGAAATGAAACTTATAACAGTATATAAGTGCAGAATGAGAAAGCCTAGCTGAGCAGATTTTGTCATTTCAGTCTGAGTGTCTTGCTTACTGGGGAACCAAAACTGCTCCAGAGGGATTAATCACTTTTGTATTGACTTAGAGAAGTACCAATAAAGGTTTTACTTGGTTGCGTCTAAACTAAGTCTGATTGTCTCTCTTATTCCAGCCAGAGAGATTTTTCTCTAAGGCTAAAGTGTTTTCCCCTCCTAAGAAGACCAAAACTATTATAATACCTCTGTCTTGACCATGGTGTGACTTCACCTTGAGTGCTGTGTTCAGTTCTGGTCACCATATCTGAAAAAAGATAGCGGAATTAGAACAGGTTCAAAGAAGAGCAACTAGAATGATAGAGGGGATGGAACTGCTCTGATATGAAGAAAGGCTAAAGAGGTTAGGGCTCTTTAGCTTGGAAAAGAGAAGGCTGAGGGGGAATATTATTGAGATCTACAAAATCCTGAGTGGTGTGGAGCAGGTGGAGGTGAATTGATTTTTCATTCATTGAAAAAGTACGAAGTCCAGGGGACACGCAATTAAATTGCATGGGAATACTTTTAAAACCAATGCTTTTTTTTGTAGGAAAAAAGGTACCTTAGGGGTGAGGTCACAATCTGGCTCCGCCCCTTCAGTAGCCACACCTACAGTAACCACACGCCTGTTTATATGCACCATGGCTAGCAAAAGAGATCACTGAAAATATTACACCAGTATAGGAGAAGAAAAAATAACTTGTCATTTTTTTCCATTATAAATCACTTCTATAAGCCGGTACAGCTCCAGTATACCCAAAATGACACAAACCAAATTAGCACACAGACCAGGAATTAGGAGAACAGTCTTGCCAAATATGAACCACAATACGTTATCAAAATCTCAGAACCTAACAAACAGATCCTTATTCAGACACGTGGCGTTGCAGTCACACATGCAAAACAGATAGCTCCTCTTCAAATACAGGCAAAAATTAACCTGAAATCCTAAGAAGCTAGACTCTGCATGCAGCACACTAGCAGAAATAAACATCTTAACTCCTCCTATACAGTGTAAAATAAGACAGATGTAAATTCTCAAACTGGACATATTCATCATGTTGGTCCCAGTCTCAGATTCTGCTGCTCTCTATCTGTTCTCTTAACTCCATTTCCAGGGCTTCCTGTCCATTTATTTCTTTACTTTCCTCCTTTCTTCTTCATTTCTTGCCCTACATCCATAAGTAAAAACTGAGTCCTCCGCAGACTTGACTAGAAGAGTTAGAGTGGATCCAGCTTTTGACTATTTTCACCATCCATGTGCAGTTTTTCTCCTCTCGACCCTTTCCCTCATCTCCTTCCATGTGCATCTTCTTCTTTTCTCTTTCCTCCCCTCCATCTACGTCCAGCATTTTTCCGCTCTCCCATCTCTTGCATCCATGTGCAGCATTTTTATCCTCCCCTCCATCTCTGTGCATCTCCTTCCTCTGTCTTCCCTCCCCTCCATCCATGTCCAGCGATTCTCCTCTCTTACCTGTCCACTCCTCCAGCCATCCATGTCCAGCAATTCTCTTTCTCCTGCTTTCCTCTCCATCCATGTCTAGGTGAAGATGTGATTCCATGTGCCCCAATGAATGGAGATTTTAATTGTACTTCCAGTATTTATAATACCAGGCTTCCCAAGGCAGATTACAACAACAGTTAAGATGAACCCATCACACAGGTTATCCTCATCCTCACTGAAATTTTGCCAATTGTATTGTATAGGACAGTGTAGAAAAATGAGCACAAAATACAGTTTCTTTATATCTACATATGGGAAGCTTTCAAATAAATTAAAAAGCTGTCCAATAAGTTACAAAATAATCTTTTCTCCTCCACCTTTGAAGGCACTGACTATCCAACTAGAACAGCTTTACATGTTTTAGAGATGGACCAGGCATAGGCAGTCCCTTATTTCTTATTATCTTTTTGCTATTGTTTTCAATAGCGTTTGGAATTCTTTTGGGTGAAGCAGTGTGATAGACTCACCCCATCAGCAGTCTCCCGCTTTTTCTAACCTCCACTCCAGAGTCCAGGATGTCTCTCTCCTGCGCCCCCACCCCCTGTGCACGGGTCAAATGAACATTTCCTCCCTCCCCAATGTCTCTCTTCTGCGCCCCCTCCCTTGCCAGCATCGCTAAACATTTCCCCATGCATCCTCCCTACCATGTACATTTCAAAATGATTTTCCCTTTCTGAGTGCTAACAGTAGCAGCATTTCACATTCAGCTGCCTGCCCTGCGTTGTCTCAGGAGTCCTTTCTCTCTGCCGTGCTGCGCTCTGCCCCCTTTGCTGTAACTTCCTGTTTCCGCAGGGGCACGGCAGAGAGAAAGATTCCTGGGCTGATGCAGGACAGGCAGCTGAATGTGAAACACTGCTTCTGTTAGTGCTCTAAAGTTGAATTGGAACAGGTATGGGGAGGGGGGTTGCGAGAGAAGCTTAGGACAGCTACCGTTGGTAGCAGCGGCAGTGGCGAGAGAGAGAAAGAGAGCGCAGCTGAAAAAAGGTGCCGGTATGCTGTACCGGCGCGTACAGTCACAAAAAAAGCCCTGTTTAAAACAAATAGGAGGATATATTTTTTCACTCAAAGAATAGTTAAGTACATAAGTATTGCCACACTGTGACAGACCAAAGGTCCATCAAGCCCAGCATCCTGTTTCCAACAGTGGCCAATCCAGGTCACAAATACCTGGCAAGATCCCAGAAAAGCTCAATACATTTTATGCTGCTTATCCCAGAAATAAGCAGTGGATTTTCCCCAAGTCAATTTAATAACGACTTTTCCTTTTTAAACCCCGCTAAGCTAACAGCCCTTATCACATTCTCTGGCAACAAATTCCACAGTTTAATTACAGTTTGAGTGAAGAAAAATTTTCTCAGATTCATATTAAATTTACTACTTTGTAGCTTCATCACATGCCCCCCAGTCCTAGTATTTTTGGAAAGAGTAAACAAATGATTCACGTCTAAAATTCCACTATATCCTTTTTGAGATGTGGCAACCAGAACTGAACACAATATTTGAGGTGCTGTCGCACCATGAAGCAATACAAAAGCATTATAACGTCCTCACTTTTGTTTTCCATTCCTTTCCTCGTAATACCTAACATTCTATTTGCTTTCTTAACCACCACAGCACACTGAGTAGAGGGTTTCAACGTATCATCAACAACAACACCGAGATCCCTTTCTTGGTCTGTGACTCCTAATGTGGAACCTTGCATAAAAAGGGAATTGTGAGACTAAAAGATACTGCGAACCGCTATGTGAATAATGATGAAGAAAAAGCAAATTTGCTAAATAGATACTTCTGTTTTCACAGAAGAAAATCCTGGAAAAGGACCGCGATGGACTGGAAAAAGTACAAATGAGATTGAAGTGGATAGAGCACCGCTCACGGAAGAGAGTGTGTATGAACAACTTGAAAAGCTAAAGGTGGACAAAGCCATGGGACCGGATGGGATCTACCCTAGGATATTGAGGGAGCTCAGAGAGGTTCTGGCAGGTCCTCTTAACGATTTGTTTAATATATCCTTGCAGACGGGAGAGGTTCCGAGGGATTGGAGAACGGCGGATGTGGTCCCTCTTCACAAAAGTGGTGATAGGGAAGAAGCTGGAAACTACAGGCTGGTAAGCCTCACTTCGGTTACTGGAAAAGTAATGGAAGCGATGCTGAAGGAAAGGATAGTGAATTTCCTGGAAGCCAATAAGTTGCAAGATCCGAGACAACATGGTTTTACCAAAGGGAAATCGTGCCAAACAAATCTAATTGAGTTCTTTGATTGGGTGACAGGAGAATTGAATCAGGGACGAGCTATGGACGTAATCTACTTAGATTTCAGCAAAGCTTTTGACACGGTTCCCCACAGGAGGCTCTTAAATAAACTGGATGGGCTGAAGATAGGACCCGAAGTGGTGAACTGGATTAGGAACTGGTTGACGGACAGACGCCAGAGGGTGGTGGTGAATGGAATTCGCTCTGAGGAGGGAAAGGTGAGTAGTGGAGTGCCTCAAGGATCGGTGCTGGGGCCGATTCTGTTCAATATATTTGTGAGTGACATTGCCGAAGGGTTAGAAGGTAAAGTTTGCCTATTTGCGGATGATACTAAGATCTGTAACAGAGTGGACACCCCGGAGGGAGTGGAAAACGTAAAAAAGGACCTACGGAAGCTAGAAGAATGGTCTAAGGTTTGGCAATTAAAATTCAATGCAAAGAAATGCAAAGTGATGCACTTAGGGAGTAGAAATCCACGGAAGAAGTATGTGTTAGGCGGGGAGAGTCTGATAGGTACGGATGGGGAGATGGATCTTGGGGTGATAGTATCTGAGGATTTGAAGGCGACGAAACAGTGTGACAAGGCGGTGGCCATAGCTAGAAGGTTGTTAGGCTGTATAGAGAGAGGTATGACCAGCAGAAGAAAGGGGGTGTTGATGCCCTTGTATAAGTCGTTGGTGAGGCCCCACCTGGAGTATTGTGTTCAGTTTTGGAGGCCGTATCTTGTTAAGGATGTAAAAAGAATTGAAGCGGTGCAAAGAAAAGCTACGAGAATGGTATGGGATTTGCGTTACAAGACGTATGAAGAGAGACTTGCGGACCTGAACATGTATACTCTGGAGGAAAGGAGAAACAGGGGTGATATGATACAGACATTCAAATATTTGAAAGGTATTAATCTGCAAACGAACCTTTTCCGGAGATGTGAAGGCGGTAGAACGAGATGACATGAAATGAGATTGAATGGGGGCAGACTCAAGAAAAATGTCAGGAAGTATTTTTTCACGGAGAGAGTAGTGGATGCTTGGAATGCCCTCCCGCGGGAGGTGGTGGAAACGAAAACAGTAACGGAATTCAAACATGCGTGGTATAAACATAAAGGAATCCTGTTCAGAAGGAATGGATCCTAAGGAGCTTAGCCGAGATTGGGTGGCAGAGCCAGTGGCAGAAGGCGGGGATGGTGCTGGGCAGACTTATACGGTCTGTGCCAGAGCTGGTGGTGGGAGGCGGGACTGGTGGTTGGGAGGCGGGGATAGTGCTGGGCAGACTTATACGGTCTGTGCCAGAACCGGTGGTGGGAGGCGGGGCTGGTGGTTGGGAGGCAGGGATAGTGCTGGGAAGACTTATACTGTCTGTGCCCTGAAAAGGACAGGTACAAATCAAGGTAAGGTATACACAAAAAGTAGCACATGTGAGTTTATCTTGTTGGCCAGACTGGATGGACCGTGCAGGTCTTTTTCTGCCGTCATCTACTATGTTACTATGTTACTATTACGTAGCTATAGTTCAGGTTTCTCTTTCCCACATGCATCACTTTGCACTTGCTCACATTAAATGTCATCTGCCATTTAGATGCCCAGTCTCCCAATCTTATAAGGTCCTCTTGTAATTTTTTACAATCCTCTCGTGATTTAACAACTTTGAATAACTTTGTGTCATCAGCAAATTTAATTACTAGTTACTCCCGTCTCTAAGATCATTTATAAATATGTTAAAAAGCAGCTGTCACAACACAGACCCCTGAGGAACCCCACTATCTACCCTTCTCCATTGAGAATACTGACCATTTAACCCTTCTCTCTGTGTTCTATCCTTTAACCCTTTGGTTCCCAAACCTGGTCCTGGAGGCACCCCAGCCAGTCAGGATTTGTGGATATCCACAATGAATATTCATGAGAGATATTTGCATGCACTGCCTCCACTGCATGTAAATCTCTCGCATGAATGTTCATTGTGGATATCCCAAAAACCTGAGGTGCCTACAGGATCAGGTTTCGGAACCACTGCTTTAACCAGCTTTTAATCCAGAATAGGATACTACCTCCTATCCCATGACTCTCTAATTTCTTCTGGAGCCTTTCATGAGGTACTTTGTCAAACGCCTTTTGAAAATCCAGATACAAAATATCAACCGGTTCGTCTTTATCCACATGTTTGTTCACCCCTTCAAAGAAATGTAATAGATTGATGAGGATAGATTTCCCTTCACTAAGTCCATGTTGGCTTTGTCTCATTAATCCATGCTTTTGAATATGCTCTGTAATTTTGTTCTTTATAATAGTCTCTACCATTTTACTCGGCACCAACATCAGGCTCACCAGTCTATAATTTCCCGGATCCCCTCTGGAACCTTTTTTAAATATCAGTGTTACATGGGCTACCCTCCAATCTTCTGCTATGTCAGCTGGTCCCTCCTCCACTGACTGGCCGAGGCTGATACTGCTTAGCTTTTCCAGATTCACGGCTGGCCAGCAGGCTTCAATCACAGCCCTGTCCTCACTTAGTTACTCTCTGGCTCCGGCACTCTTCTCAAATGGTGATCACCCTCCGTTATCTTTACAACAGGTTCCCATAAAATGCACAGCAACTCCAATGCTTCTTATAAGTTAGGGTTTATTTTGGTTCAATCTTTAGTTACACAGTCCACAACGTTCTCTGATTCTCCTTATCTCAACATAGTTCAGCACACCTCTCTAGGAAGCTCTACTGTGTGCCCAGTTTCTTCTGACACTGCTTTAACTCTTCAGCAATTTGTCAGTTTCATTAGCTTTGTAACATCAGTGCATTGTATCACGTACACTTTCATTCAACCGGACAGTTTCATTTAATTTCTTTCCCATATCCCCCTTCCTTCAAAGCACAGCCTTCTGTCTTCAGAGGCAATTTACCTGGCCAACCTCTTCCACAGGCTCTTTCCCCACTGCATCAACCTTCTTTCTCCAGTCTTAAACAGTTCAGGTATTGTAGTAGACAGAAAACCTTTTACTTTACCCCCTGGAGTCCGTGCCAGAGCTGAGATCTCCATACACTCCTCTCCCAGTCCCTCAGCTGTCTCCATTTTATCATACTCCATAGCTTCCTCCTCACAAGGTTCCCCCAGCTGTTCCTCATCACCCTGATCAGAGACCATTTCCCAATCATCATCCCCACCCTCCTGTGAGTCTTGCCTAGGGATTCTGGGGACAGTAGTTTCTTCCCCTAGTCAATATTCTGACTGGTCTCTTGGCCACTAGGGGGTGAATCTCCTGTGTACCAGGAACCTGAGAGTGAAACCCCTCTTTCTCGAGTCCCTGTCTCAGCACTCTTTCAGTCTGATTTCTCCCCGACCCCTTATAGGTACCACGCTCGATTTTAAAGATAAATTACATATTACTAACAATAGTTCCGCCAGTTCATTTTTCAAATCTATCAGTACTCTGGGATGAATACCATCCGGTCTAGGAGATTTGCTACTCTTCAATTTGTCAAATCGCCCCATTACATCCTCTAGGTTTATAGAGATTTCATTCAGTTTCTCCGACTCGTCAGCTTTGAATACCATTTCTGGCACCAGTATTTCTCCCAAATCTTCCTTGGTGAAGACCGAAGCAAAGAATTCATTTTAATCTCTCCGCTATGGCAATATTTGTCTTCCCTGATCGCCCCCTTTACCTCTTTCCTATCTGGACATTTTATTTTTCCATCTCTTTTGTGCTTTCCTGTCTGTCATCTGCTAATTCCTTCTTCAAGCGGCTGCAGTCCGTTTGTCTTTTCTCCTGTTTAGATCATTTCTCTGCTTGGCTTTGTTCCTGAGAATCTTGCTCCTGAAGGTCTGTTCTGTGTTTCTATGAGTCTTGTGTTTCAAAGCTTTGCTTTGTTTCTGTGTGTTTCCTTTTGTACCTTGATCCTGAAAGCCTGGCTGTAAAGCCACACCCTGCCCTTGGTGTCTGTATCTGTTTGACTCTACCCTTGGCTTCTGCTTTAAGTATAGCCCTGCTTTTGACTCTTGCTATAGTTAAGCTCTGTGTTTAAGCCAATCTCTGGCCCTCATGATCAAAAGCAAACTCCGGTGCTAGAGGCTGTTAACGCCATACTAGCGCCGGAGTTTGCTGCCGACCCATGATCAGAGCCCTCAAGCGCCTGAAACAACGCACTCGAGGGCTCTTAGCGCAAGTAGCATGCAAATGCATGCTAAACAGGGCTTCTAGCGCAATTAGCTTGCAAATGCATGCTAATCAGCGCCTAACGCATTCATCCCCAATGATCAGCGGCCAGCGCGTCAAAGATTGGGTTGCTGGCCGCGGCAAAATCAACGCCAGCTCTGAGCTGGCGTTAGACTTTGCGGATCATTGGGGAGGAATGGTGAGCCCTGTCCAGCATGCAGTTGCATGCTGGCAGGCCCCCGTTCCCCCCCAAAGCAAACACAAACGGGGGAGTGGAGGTCCGGTGGACCTCCGGTCCCCCCCAAATGATCCGACCCCCTCCATGCCCAGGGAGGGCTGGAGATCTGGTGGGTCTCCAGCCCCCCGAACCCCCATAAATCGTGGTGGCTGCCTCCGGCCAAATGCTGTCCCACCCTCCCACTCAGCGACGGGGGGGCTGGAGGTTCGGTGGGTCTCCAGCCCCCCAAACCCCCATAAATCGTGGTGGCCACCTCCGGCCAAAAGCTAACACACCCTGTTATCCATCGACGGGGGGGTGGGGGGGGTGGAGGCTGGAGGTCTGGTGGACCTCCAGCCCATCCCAACTCCTCCCCCCCCCCAGCGTTCTGCATTGAATCCCTGGTGGTCCGTGTCCGCCCCCCTACCTTTTGTTGGAGGAGGGACGCAGCCTGCCTGCCTCCTTCCTCTTCCTGTCGGCGCCACTGAAAAATGGCGGCGCCCAGCCCCGCCCAGTGCATCCTGGGATGCACTGGGCGGGGCTACAGACCATGTAAGGGAATCGCTCCCTTACATGGTCTGTAGCTCTGCCCAGCGCATCCCAGGATGCAATGGGCGGGGCTGGGCGCCGCCATTTTTCAGCGGCATCGACAGGAAGAGGAGGGAGGCAGGCAGGCTGCGTCCCTCCTCCAACAAAAGGTAGGGGGGCGGCCGGGAGGGACGGAGGGTGACCACGGACCACCAGGGATTCAATGCAGAACGCTGGGGGGGGAGGAGTTGGGGTCCACCGGACCTCCAGCTCCCCCCCCCCCCGTCAATGGATAACAGGGTGTGTTAGCTTTTGGCCGGAGGCGGCCACCACGATTTATGGGGGTTCGGGGGGGGGGGGGGGCTGGAGACCCACCGGATCTCCAGCCCTCCCTGGGCATGGAGGGGGTCGAATCGTCGCTGGGTGGGAGGATGGGAGAGGGTTTGGCCGGCGGCAGCGGCGGCCTCAACGTTTTCTGGGGGTTTGGGGAGGGGGCTGGAGACAACGTTCGGTCCTCCAGCCCTCATTGTTCGGGCCTGGCAGGCTGTTTGACAGGTTTGGGCTTTTGACAGCCCAGATCTGTCAAACAAGTGCGGGAGGATTGTGCTGAGCGCATGCTCAGGCGCAATTCTCCCGCACTTCAACATGATAATCAAAGATAATAGCACTGCTTAGATTTGCATGCATTATCTTTGATCATCGATGCAGAAAAGCCCTGCGCTGTCCCGGCGCTATTTTTAGGGCGCTGTTTGGAACAGCGCAGGGCTTTTGATCATGAGGGCCTCTGTGTTTAGCCAAGCTCTGTTCTTGTTTTCCCTGTTCTGTTTCCTATGTGTGTAGTTCTTGTCTGTTAATTCTGAGAGTCTGTAGAAGCCAGCATCGTCCCTGATTATGTCACTGCCTTGCACCTGTGTCTGCTGTCTCGCAGTCTGCCTGGCCTTTCCCTTTCTAGCTGTGGGTGCTGGAAAGCACATTGTTTCTTTGTTTGTTTGTCTTCCCTTAGTCTGCTTAATCCTTTGCCTGCTATGTTTGCTTCCTGGCTCTTGAGCTCTGTTTCTGCCAAGTTCTGTTCCTGTTGTGTGTTTGTGCCAGGTTCTGCTCCTGCTCTATGTTTGAGCTAGTTCTGTCCCAGTTCCCTGCTAAGCCAAGTCCCTTTCAGTATCCTGTTCCAGTCAAGCCAAGCCAAGTCTGTTCCAGTATCCTGTTCCAGTCAAGCCAAACCAAGCCCGTTCCAGAATCCTGTTCCAGCCAAGCCAAGCCCATTCCAGAATCCTGTTCCAGCCAAGCCAAGTCTGTTCCAGAATCCGGTTCCAGAATCCTGTTCCAGCCAAGCCTGTTTGAGAATCCTGAATCCTGTTTGAGAATCCTGAATCCTGTTCCAGGCAAGCCTGTTTGAGAATCCTGAATCCTGTTTGAGAATCCTGAATCCTGTTCCAGCCAAGCCTGTTTGAGAATCCTGAATCCTGTCCCTGCCTTGTTTATTGTCTTGCTTCTATTATTAATGTTGCCTAGCTCCTACCCTTTCTTCCCTGTCTAGTTGTGCTTTGTCTTGTTTCTTTCAGTCTAGTCCTGTCTGGATCCAGTCCTTGCCTTGTCCTTGTCCTTTTCTGGACCCAGTTTTAACCTACTTCCGTGTTTTGCCTTGTTTTGGATTTCTGGGTCCCAGTACCAGTTTTAATCTAGTTCCGAGTCGTGCCTTGTCCTCTCTGGGTCCAGTTCTGGCCCTTTGCCTTCTTTTCTTTTCTTTTCCTTGCCTCGTCTGGATCTGGTTCTTGTGTTGTCCATTGTGTTTAGTTACCTCTGTCCTGCCTTGTTGAGTCTATTAGTTTATCCTAGTCCAGTCTGTTCTGATTCCTGCCTGTGCCAGCCCTGGCGATTTGTCTGCTAAAGCTCTGGCTTTGGTCCAAGGGCTCACCATTCCTGACAGTTGTGACACTGGCCTCTCCCACAGTGTTCCACCATTCTCATGGTCTTTCCTCCTCCACCCTTCTAGCTAGCATCTGCAGAGAAGGGCGACAAAGATGATACAGGGGATGGGACAACTTCCCTATGAGGAAACAGACTCCATATACTGCCTCATAGAATGGGACAAAAGATGCAAAAGCATACTAGATGAAATTGCGCCCTTAAGAACAAGAACCCCATGCAAGCATAACTCAACACCATGGTTCAACGATGAACTGAAAAAGTTAAAAACACTAACCAGGAAACTTGAACGAGCATGGAGTAAAACAAAAGATGAACATACATTCAACACATGGAAACAAATACAAAGAAAATACAAATACGCAATAAGACAGGCCAAAAGATCATACTATAAAACCAAAACAGGGACAGATTACAAAGACATGAAGAAATTATACCAACTCGTGAACAAACTCCTAGACACCAACTTGGTTACTACCATGAATACAGACATCCCATCTGCAGATAAACTTGCGAAGTACTTCAATGAAAAAATTGTAAACCAACGCAACACACTACCTCAGAACAACACCGACAATGAAAACTTCCTTAATGAATTGGACTCAACCATTGGAGAATACCTGGCAGATCGGACCTGGTTAAACTTCACCCTCCTTACCATCTAAACAGTAAGGAGGGAGGGGGAAGGGGAAAGGAAATAGGACTTGATTATACTGCTTTTCTGTGGTTTTTGCAACTACATTCAAAGCAGTTTACATAGTATATACAGGTACTTATTTGTACCCGGGGCAATGGAGGGTTAAATGACTTGCCCACAGTCACAAGGAGCTGAAGTGGGAATCAAACCCAGTTCCCCAGGATGAAAATCCACTGCACTAACCACTAGGCGACTCCTCCACTAGCAACATTCCATCTAGAATCTCAAATAGTAGCAACAGAATCTCAAATAGTAGCAACATTCCATGTAGAATCTCAAATAGGGAAATGGGACTTGATATACTGTATATACAGGCACTTATTTGCACCTGGGGCAATGGAGGGTTAAGTGACTTGCCCAGAGTCACAAGGAGCTGCAGTTGGAATCTAACCCAGTTCCCCAGGATCAAAGTCCGCTGCACTAACCACTAGGGATACTTAGTCTACCTAAATCTAGGTGTGGTTTATAGACTAAGCCTAGGGAGTTATAGAATATACCTAGCGGCCATGACAGCACCTAACTCTAGCCTCGTCCATTTACGCGGAAGGAGAGCTGCCTGTTAGGTGCGGAGCAGGTATATTCTAAAACTCTGCAAGTACTTTTTTGGAGCCCCCACAACTGCCCATTGCATGCCCATAGCCATGCCAGAGGTTACAGGAAGGGAGGTGTATATCAACTTAAGTTAGTAAGACCTCTACCAATAACACAGACTGCTGATAAGTGAATAAGATCCACTTTGCATATCTGCCTGTTGCAGCATTTCAGTAAAAGTTGTTGAGTTATTATGAGCACTGGAGTGATGAGTCTTCTGTGGAGTGTGAGTGAAGGTTCTTCCCTCTGGGGCTGACAGAGAAGTAATAAGGTGCAGCTTAAAACCCTATGGCCTACAGGGATCAAGCCCAGTTCAATAAAATAGAACTTTCTTTGTGTCCCAGGTTTGGGTACCTGACCTGGGAGCTTAGTAGGTGCTCAGGACGTGTGCAACTAACAAGAAATAAATGTAATAATATATAGTGAATTTTCAGAAAGATTGAGGTTTCAAGAACTGCAAGGCTGGAGATGCAAGAGGGAGGACCAGTTCCCTAATCTGTTCTTCCTTTGCAGGACCCACTGGATCCACCTTAAGGAGGTGGGCAATCCCAGAATGACCTCATCAGGGGGAGGGGTGAAGGGCTTTGCGCATACTCTGCTGCTTTCTTTTTCTTTATCTCTCCAGCTGCAAAGCTTGGGAAAGACTCAGAACAAAAGCAGAAACATTCTGTCTTGGGGTATGGAAATCCCTGCAAGACCCAGTCTCAGGTCTGCAGAGGGAATTTATCTGAGACCTGGAATCAGCACAACCTCCTCCTGTTTTATTCATCTTTCCAGGAAAAGGGAAATCTCCAGCCTGAATCCATCTCAGCTCCAGAATTCAGAGGGGAAACAGCAGGGAAATGTCTGCCCTGGTTTCTGATCAGGTAAGAAATTATTCTCTCTCCTCTTGTGCACAGGATTCCAGCACTAAAAGGAAAATATTTCTGTGCAGCTTTTCCAGCTTTCTCTTCTCTCTCCTTATTTGTCTGTGTTGAGTGAAGCAGTGGGTCTGGTTTACAAACATTTAATATACAGTTTAGCTAAGCAAAAGATCAAAGTGCAGCTCTTCCAGCTTTCTCTTGTTTTCTTATTTGTTGTGGACTGAAGCAGTGACTTAGTGGTTGTTAGAGGTGTGAAAAATTAATAGTCCCCTGGGGGACCAGACCACAAGGATTCATGAGAATATCAGGAGAGAAGGAGTGTTATCTATTTACTTATACTTGGCCCCTTTGATAGGCTTAGGTTCGGGATTGGGGTCCACGATTATGCATTTATATGGTCAGGAATGTGTGATGTAAAACTTCTGTTGGTTTTCCTGACCTGCAGACAGGATAGTGCAATCCAGGCCCAGCAGGTTAGTCTCCTGCCATTCTCCCTTCAGTACCACCTTTGATGAGTCTTCCAGGTCTTGGTCCAGTTCCTCCGAGTCAGAGATCTATACATGACCCACAGTACTTTCTCTTTTCTCCATTTCCCCTGCGTTTCAGATACTTAGAAATTATTGTATTATTGGCAAACAATTATATGTAGAAGAGGTTAGTGGCACTCAAACATCAAGATTATATTCTTGCTAATACCACTATTATAATGATAAAATGAAGGAGGAAAAGCCTCAAAATATTCCAGGGCAAAAGCTCTTAGGTATCAATATCAGGTGAATTTTCGAAAGAGAAGGGCGCCCATCTTCCGACACAAATCGGGAGATGGGCGTCCTTCTCGCAAGGCCGCCCAAATCGTCATAATCGAAAGCCAATTTTGGGCGCCCTCAACTGCTTTCCGTCACGGGGACGACCAACGTTCATGGGGGCGTGTTGGCATCATACCGAAGGCGGGACTGGGGCGTGAGTGATGGGCGTCCACGGCCGATATTGGAAAAAAGAAGGGCGTCCCTGACACTTGGCCGACTTTACTTGGTCCATTTTTTTTCACGACCAAGCATCAAAAAGGTGCCCGAACTGACCAGATGACCACCGGAGGAAATCGGGGATCACCTCCCCTTATTACCCCAGTGGCCACTAACCCCCTCCCACCATAAAAAAAAAAAAGTTGAAAAATAACTTTTTTGCCAACCTCAAATGCCATACTGAGGTCCATCGCAGCAGTATGCAGGTACCTGGAGCAGTTGTAGTGGGTGCAGTGCACTTCAGGCAGGCGGACCCAGGCCCATCCCCCCCTACCTGTTACACTTGTGGTGGTAAATGTGAGCCCTCCAAAACCTACCACAAACCGACTGTACCCACATGTAGGTGCCCCCCTTCATCCCTAAGGGCTATGGTAGTGGTGTACAGTTGTGGGGAGTGGGTTTAGGGGGGGTTGGGGGGCTCAGCACACAAGGTAAGGAAGCTATGCACCTGGGAGCAATTTTGAAGTCCACTGCAGTGCCCCCTAGGGTGCCCAGTTGGTGTCCTGGCATGTCAGGGGGACCATTGCACTACGAATGCTGGCTCCTTCCACGACCAAATGGCTTGGATTTGGTTGTTTCTGAGATGGGCGTCCTCGGTTTCCATTATCGCTGAAAACCAGGAATGACCATCTCAAAAACGACCTAAGGACGACCATCTCTAAAGTCGACCTAAATTTCATGATTTGGGCGTCCCCGACCGTATTATTGAAACGAAAGATGGACGCCCATCTTGTTTCGATAATACGGGTTGCCCCATCCCTTTACGGGGCCGTCCTGTGAGGACGCCTTCATGAAAACTTGGGCGCCCCGTTCGATTATGCCCCTCTATGTGTCATAGGCATAAAAACCTCCTTCATGTCATTGTATTTTATGAAAGTACTTATTACAAATCAAAACTTATCTTAAACAATAGTGATTAAATTTTTGACTGTGAAATGCTTCCCAGCTTGGTCCGACATGTTTAACAACTCTGCTTCAGGGACCAAAAAGTGCATGCAGGTACAAAAAAACTTAGATTATGAGCCCTGTAGGGACAGAGAAAGCATCTGTATGTAATGTGTACAGCGCTGCATACGTCTAGTAGCACTATAGAAATGATTAATAGTAGTAATAAATCTGCTCTGACTGTAAAAAAAATCACAAAAACTATGTAGATCAAATTGTCTATACATTTTTAGTGTCAGGTTCTCGAGGCAGAACTGGAATTCGTGAGCCCTTGGACCACCCTGGAACTGGATACAAGGTGGAGCAGGACTGGACTTCTGGACTGGAGTTGCAACGGAGGCAGGTCAAACTAGAACAGGCAGAAAGAAACAGCTTCACCTGCGCTTGACCACCGTTCCTCAGGAGTTGAGCTCCTGAGTGCTGGCGGCCAGCAGGACTTGTAGGATAGGGCAGGAACTGAAGACCCAGAGGACCAACCCTGGGTCGAGGATACACGAGGGAGGCTTGGCACAGAACTAGGCTAGGACTGAAAGCTGCTACGCAGCCACTAAGCAAGAAACACAAGACAGACAAAGCAGGACTCCGGATAAACACTAGCTAGGCAGAAGCAGGATTCAGGATATACACTCAGGATATACCCACTAGCTAGGCAGAAGCAGGATTCAGGATATACACTCTGGATATATACACTAGCTAGGCAGAAGCAGGATTCAGGATGTACACTCAGGATATACACACTAGCCAGGAAGCAACAGGGTTCAGGGCAACACATAAGCTGGTCAGCAGACAGAAGAATACACCAAGATACTAGCAGAGTCTGGGGCAGGTGGCAGACAATAGCATAAACTGGGGATAGCAGAGTCTTGGGGCTGGCAGCAGGCAATAGAAAAAACCAGGAGCTAACAGAGTCTTGGGCAGCCAGCAGACAATAGATTAAACCAGGAATAGCAGAGTCTTGGGGCTGGCAGCAGACAATAGAATAAACCAGGAACTAACAGAGTCTTGGGGCTGGCAGCAGACAATAGAATAAACCAGGAACTAACAGAGTCTTTGGGCAGGCAGCGGACAGAAGAATAAACCAGGAGCTAACAGAGTCTTAGGCTGAAGCTTCAGCAGCTCCAAACACAGACAGAGAGTACAACAATGGCTGAAGCTTCAGACTCCAAACACAGAGTAAGGCAAAAGGAGGACTAGCAGTCCACAGACACAAAGCAGAATGGCACAAGCCCACACGGAAGGACTAGCAGTTCACAGGTACAATAGACAGAAGGGCAAAAGCCCACTCAGAAGGACTAGCTGTCCACAGGCACAATAAGCAGACGGGCAAAAGCCCAGAGACAGGCTAAGTAGCAGGGCAACAGTACACTCACTAACCTGATGACCTTTAGGCATAACACAATGCAAAGGCCCTGAATGCAAGCACAGCACTTCCTTATGAAGGCTCTCACTGATGAGGTCACTACTGGAGGACAGGAGCAGGGAACACACTGACACCAAGGAGAGGCTTGGAACACAAAGGAAGTGAGCACACAGGAAGGACAGGCAGGGGCCATCTTGGAAGCTGGAACAGAACAGGCGGGAGCCATCTTAGATTCTGGCTCCCCAGAGAGGCATAGCCCCCACAGGTGCCATCTAGTGAAGTAATCAGCACACAAGACAGAGACAGAACTAACACAGAAGCAGACAGAGGCCACCAGAAAGGTAAGTCTGAGGTGGTCACGGCCACAGACGTGACATTTAGCTACAATGTTCTACTTCAGGTATGCTGCACCGCTTCCCACCCCCCATCTTTCTTTACTGATAGCTACATGCAGGAATTTCTGGCTGGTCACAGACTCTGATGGGGCAACTCAACTGCCTGGTATAAATTTTACAAATGTAATTTACTTAGAAGAGGTGTGGCAAGGACACCAATTGCAAGCCTCCAGCACATATGAAAGAACCAATTGCAAGCCTCCAGCATATATGAAAGAACCAATTGCAAGTCTCTAGCACATATGAAGGAACCAATTACAAGTCTCCAGCACATATGCAGCACCTATGATTGGTCCAGGGTAGAGGAGAAGTGGATGCTCACCACAGGCCTATAAAAGTACTTTGCAGATAAAGAGACTCTGAAAACTAGCCATGCTGGAAAGAGAGTTTCAGATCCTCCCATGGCCTATTTTATCCGAAGGGGGTACTTCCCCTCCCCTTCGTAAGAACTAATTCTTTACAACTAAGAATCTTTCTTTCTCTCTGTTCTGTGACCTTTTCTGTTCTTTATATAATTAGTCTGATTGCTTATAATTACCAGAGCTACTGATGTTAGATTTTTCTGTAATATGTTGTAATATGTTTAGAGAATGGCATTCAAACGCAGCCAGTACAAAATTAACTAATTGGAATTACTGAGCATGTGTTTGAAAATGTAAAATGTGCAAGCTGGGAAGCAATGAAGTTTTGATTTTTGTCATTTTTCTCTACAAGTATTTGCGTAAAATATTCTGAGGCTTTTCCTCCTTCAGTTCATGATTCTAATAGTGGTATTAGCAAGAATATAAGTTTGATTACTGTATTAATGGCGTAAAGAACTAGTCTGCCATCACTATTCTTTCTCTCTCTCAGCCAACATGAGATATTTCTAGTGTTTCTAAGAAATCTGTTCAAAGATCACATAAGAAAGTCTATTACATAAACATGATAATGAAACTGGTTGACGGTCCTGTTTGCTGTTCCAGGCATTGGTCACATTCAAGGATGTCTCTGCTTATTTCTTGGAAGCGGACTGGGACATTCTGGGAGAATGGCAGAAGGAGCTGTACAAGAAGGTCATCAAGGAGATTCATGACATCCTCACATCACAAGGTAAATATCATCTACCACACAGGCACATTAATGGAATGGGTGCTGTTATTTTATCAGAGCTGGAAAAATCCCAGGTACCAGGTCCCATGGGCACCTGAAATTGAGACCTGGCTTCTGTTGCAAAAGATAAAATGTTTACCTTAAACTGGAGGCTTCATACAAGACCAGCTGCAGTCTGTTTCCCTTTTCTGTACAACAAAATTTTGACCCTTCTCCTGAGAACTACAACTTCTGTGTAAGAATATAAATCAGGTTTCAGTGATTGTAAATCCTTACAACCAAAATTGGTTGCGGATGTCTGCGCAAAACACTATTCTATCAACAGCGCCTAACTCTGAGAACTGTTTATAGAATAGCGTTTAGCTCCAATTTTTATCAGTGTCATTTTTTTGGCTCCATATACAGAACTTAGTCCTGTATGTACACACACACACTTTAATGCACTACTTGTTCACAACAGGAAACAGATGAAACCTCCCCAGGGCTTCTACATACAAATTTAAATGCTATTTTCCTGCTTACTTACAGGCTATTCAATTGTTAATCCTGATGCCATATTCAAGATTAAGAACGAAGATGAGAAATATTTCACTCAACATTTTGAGTGGGAGGAAAAAGAAAACCCAGATGATCTCATGAAGAGTAAGTAGATGTTTGGGATTTGAAGGGCTCTGAATTTTCAGATCAAAGTCTCCAGGCATTTAGAGACTTTAAGTCCATTTCCTAATTTAGTATTATTGTATCTTTGATGACTTCTTCTAATGTATTTTCTCTTAACAGACCTTCCAATTGTAACGTCTGTGATCTCACTCGGTGTTAAACAAGAGGAAGATCTCCCCTTGATGGATCCTCCTAAATCAGAGACGTCTGAACAGACTCACCCTCCTGTAACAAGTAAGAGCTGAATATCTACCTCATAGTGATTTAGTAGTTTTCCAATTTTTATTTATGTTTATTTATTTTCAGCACTTGATATACTGCAAATGGTCCCTTAGGTGACTATCCAGCTTATTTTCGAAAGAGAAAAACGCCTATAGTGCGACCTAAATTGGGAGATAGAAGTTTGTCTCGCAAAGGTGCCCAAATCGATATAATCGAAAGCCGATTTTGGGCGTTTCCAACTGCACTCCGTCGCGGAAACGAATAAAGTTGACGGGGGCGTGTCGGAGGAGTGATGGAGGCGGAACTGGGGCGTGGTTATCAGCCGAGGAGAGATGGGCGTCTTTAGCTGATAATCGAAAAAAAAGGGCGTTTTTACCGCGATTTTGGGTCACTTTTTTTGGACCCTTTTTTTTCACGAACAAGTCCCAAAAAAGTGCTCCAACTGCCCAGATGACCACTGGAGGGAATCGGGGATGACCTCCCCAGACTCCCCCAGTGGTCACTAACCCCCTCCCACCAAAAAAACCCCCACTTTACAAACTTTTTTTTCCAGCCTCTATGCCAGCCTCAAATGCCGTACCCACCTCCATGACAACAGAATGTGTTCGATCCTGTCACAGCCTTTCCCTGGGTCAGATGTGGCTCTCGGGTGCAGTACAGGGTCACATCAACATTGCATTGTGGTGGGTTTAGGGTATTGGGCTCCGTGATTTCATTAGCTTGTGTTACAGTCTCACGATGTTGGTAGTTGGTAGGCTTTTCTCCCATGGTGCTTTTCCCCCTGTCTACTGGGTCAGAGTGTGCCCTGTTGTGTTTCCTGTTGTAGTCCATGCGGTAGTGGCCATTTTTGTAAGCCAGTTTTAGTTCCCTTTCCTGTGTTAGCCACATTAGACAACTTAGTTCTTCCCTTGAATGTAGCTGAAAGAGGGCATTGTACAGCATTCTGCCAGCTCTGACCTACTGCTCATCTCAGTACCAGGGAGACTCGTTGCCAGTGGGGCACAACATCTGATCTGCAGTTAACTGTGAGTAAAGGCGGTTATTCCAATAAAGGACGTTTTCGGAGAGATTAGTCTTCAGGTGTCAACTGGTGTGCCAATGTTATATAGCAGCAACCAGTCCTAGAGGCCTGCATGTATGCAGGTCCCTGGAGCACTTTTAGTGGGTACCGCAGTGCACTTCAGCCAGGTGGCCCCAGGCCCATCCCCCCCCCCCCACCTGTAACACTTTTGCTGGTAAATGGGAGGCCTCCAAAACCCACTGTACCCACATGTAGGTGCCCCCTTCACCCCTAAGAGCTATGGTAGTGTTGTACATTTGTGGGTAGTGGGTTTTGGGGGAGGGGGAGGGGGGTTGGGAGCTCAGCACCCGTGGTAAGGGAGCTATGCATGTGGGAGCTTTTTCTGAAGTCCACCGCACTGACCTCTAGGGTGCCCAGTTGGTGTCCTGGCATATCAGGGGGGCCAGTGTACTACGAATCCTGGCCCCTCCCACGACCAAATGGCTCGGATTAGGACGTTTTTGAGCTGGGCGTTTTTAGTTTCCATTATCGCTAAAAAAACAAACGCCCAGCTCAAAAACGTCCATTTTTTTTGAAAATTCGGTTCGGCCCGCCCCTTCATGGACCCGTTCTCGGAGATAAACGCCCATGGAGATAGGCGTTTCCGTTCGATTATGCCCCTCCACGGATCTAATTTTCGAGAGAGAAACATGTCTAAAAGCAGCAATCAATAGTTTCAAAATCAATTTTTAGACGTTTTTCTATGAAGTCCATCAGAAGTGCGTTCTTAACACAAGGGGGCGTGTTTAGGGTGGTACTTGGGTGTTCCTAAAACTTGGACATATTACAGTCATAAGTGAACCAAACAAAACCATCCAGGATTAAAACTAAGACGTTCTGAGCTAGACTTGTTTTTATAACGAGTAAGGCACAAAAGGGGTGCCCTAAATGACCAGATCACCACTGGAGGGAATCAGGGGTCACTGATCCCCTCCCACCCCCTACAAACGTGAATACAAATATGATTTAGCAACCTCTACGACAGCCTCAGATGTTAGAGCCAGGTCTATCAGAGCAGCAGGCAGGTCCCTGGAGTAGTGTAGTGGTCAGTGCAGTGCACCATGAGGTGGAGGACTCTGGCTCCTATCTCCCTCTACCTGTCACATTTGTGGGGGAAACTGTGAGCCCTCCAAAACTCACCAGGAACTCACTGTACCCACATATAAGTGCCCTCTTCACCTATAAGGGCTATTATAGTGTTGTACATTTGGGGGTAGTGGGTTTTGGGGGGCTCAGCAGACAAAATAAGGGAGCAACGGTGAGATGTGTACCTGGGAACATGTTTTTGAAGTCCACTGCAGTGCCCCCTAGGGTGCCCCATTTATTTCCTGGGATGTCTGGGGATCCAGTCTGTTAAAAGTGTTGGCCCCTCCTGCATCCCAATGGCTTGATTTTCTACGTTTTTCATTTGGATACTTTTTTATTTATGTATTTTTTGACTTTGACTAGAAAACAAAGTGTCCAAATCACAAAACCTTGTTCAAAATAGTATTATTGAAACAAAAGATAGGTGTTTGTCTTTTTTGAAAATGACCTTCTTTTCTATTCAGATTTTGGACGTATTTTGCAAAACGTCCAAAGCTAGATTTAGACGTCATATCGAAAATGCCCCTCTATCTGGTTTACAGACACAAATACTGGTACAGGAACTTTCTGTCACGAATGAGCTCACAATCTATGTATTAGTTGTACCTGAAGCAATGGAGGGTTAAGTGACTTGTCCAGAGTCACAAGAAGCTGCAATGAAATCTCAACCCACCACTGGGGTGTCCAGCAGAATCTGATTTCTAATGTACAGAAACTAGATGAAGAATAGTCTGTTCTAGAAAAAGAAACCTCAGATGACAGATATTTCCCTAATATTTATGCAGTAGCAGTATCTACAACAGAGCTGTTTGTGGCTGTTGAGAAAGCTCACCGTAGTATGAAAATATCAGGTATTTCTAGAATACATTTCTGATGATGATCAGTACAGCAGTACCCTTCTCTTTTTTTGGTTCTATAGAGGTGCCTGTCAAAACAGCACTTATAGAGCTCTGTGGTAACTTTTTAAAACTAATTGTACTATCTTTTTCTTTTAATAGGCTCTCAAAATGTCAAGCCTGATATTTTAATCCGATTTGAGCAAAAAGGATTCAGGATTGAGCCTCAGGGATCTGAGGAAACAGGAAATCTGACCTCAACAGGCAGATGTGAGGAACTGCATGAAGAATGTGATGAAGCTTCGATTAAAGCTAGTCATGAGGTGATACAAACTTTTCCTCTAAGAAAGATGCCTCCTCTGGACCAGGGATAGTGAGAATGAGGTGTTATAATCACAGCCTCTGACTTCTAACTCTTGTTGTGTAGATAATGTGTTTCTTCTATTTTTCTAATTTTTATTTTTCTCCTTTCATTGTCAGTTCTGTCTTTTGTTTTTGTTTTTTTACCTTTCATTTCTTCTTTTTCTCTTATTCTCCCCCTTGACTGTTTTCTTCTGCTTACCAATTTTATGTTGAATGATTTTCTGTTTCTGTTATTGTTTTTATTTATGTGAACTATTTCATATGTTTGTTGTAAACCATCTAGAAGTATTTTGATAGGTGTATATTTAATGAAATGAAATGAAAAAATAATGACACTTTGATGTAGGGTGTCCTGTTTGCTGTTCTAGGCCTTGGTCACATTCAAGGATGTTGCTGCTTATTTCTTGGAAGTGGACTGGGACCTTCTGGGGGAACGGCAGAAGGAGCTGTACAAGAAGGTCATCAAGGAGATTCATGACATCCTCACGTCACGAGGTAAATATGTTTCTCTGTCATCTACCACACAAGCACATTGTGGAATCAGTGCTGTAAAAATCACAGGAACTAGATACCATGGGCACCTGAAATTTAGATCCTGGCTTCTGATGCCATCCCATATTCAATAGGAGCCTGTAAAAGACTCCACTGCTGAAGGATCTGCAAAAGATGCTGCTCTCTGTTGTAAGATAAGATGTAGACCTTAAACTAGAGACTTCACACAACACCGGTTGGAATCTCTCTCTCATTCCTATGCAAAATATTTGGCACAGAAGACCAGAGAGAGGATTTACCTCTTGGATTTCTTCTGAGACTTCTGCATAAGGTTGTGACATATTAGCTACACATTAGTTAACTATATTGTACAACATTTAACCCCTCTAAAATGGTAACCGGAAGATTGGCACCTGCAATGCCTCCACCTAGGAGAGAAATGAAGAGAATTCTCTGTACCAGAAAACCTCTATGATATAATCTTAATCAAGGGTTGGCCACTGTTGCCTCTTCTCTCCAAGCTTTGTCAGACAGATACACAAACCCCAAGATATCTGTACATATACATATACACACACCTCCATGCACACTTCACACACTGCTCCATCAAAACATGAAGCAGAGGGAACCTCCCGAGAGATTCTACAAATACAATTTCAGTATAATTTTCCTACTTCATATCAACAGGTTATTCAATCATTAATCCTGATATTATATTCAAGATTGAAAAGGAAGATGAGAAATATTTCACTCAACAATCTGAGTGGGAGGGGAAGAAAACCCCAAATGACTCCACCAACAGTAAGTAAATGTTTTAGATTTAATGGGAGATAGGTCGTTAACATCAAACAAAATAACTGACAACATCTCCTAACAGAAAAAATTAAGAACAAGTGGACATTTTTTACATATCGAACTGCTACCCCCAATAATGACTGAGTGTTGGTCCTGCTACGGTCATCCTCGTGACATGAGCATGTCATAAATCTCCCTAATGACCTTCTTGTACAGCTCCTTCTGCCGTTCCACCAGACTGTCCCACTCCACTTCCAAGAAATAAGCAGCAACATCCTTGAATGTGACCAATGCCTAGAACAGCAAACAGGATACATTTCATGAAACGCCTAGCCACCCGCCTGGGGTTTCCCCGCGGCCATTTTATGCCCAGCACAGCTCAGGTCTGCCTGCACCTGCTTCTGCTTTACACTAGCCACACTCCCAGTGATCTCACAGTTCCCAGAAAGCACTCACAGACCCAACACACAAATCACCAGGATTCTTTATCAGTCCAGACAAACAGAGTCAATAAATAATTGTTCATTGTCTTAAAAATATATTGAACAATGGACAAAAAATGTGCAATCAGCAAACAACAACAGGTTACTGAAATATGGATCAATTATAACACAAACTAAACCTTTGTTTACTTTCTGGGGAGATTAGGACATAAAGCTGCTCACCAGTTATCAAATGTAACTATTTTTTATAGGGCTTCAGCAAAGAGCTTTCTCTCTCTCTTCTCAGCCAGCAACTGCTGAGTAATTTGAAACTGTAGCCCAATTAGAACAGAGAACAAAAACATTTGAAAAAAGTTGGTTTCATCCCTGCAAGGCACTTCCTATTTTCTGTGTTAACTAAAGAAGGAATCATTCCTTTATCTGTAACACCTAAAAACATAACATGCACCACCTGCTGGCTAAACTAGAGAAATGCACTTCAAGATTTAATAAAGTGATGGAGGTAGATAGGCTCCCCTGATCAAAGCAGCAGGAGGTGGAAAGGGAAGGTGACCACCAGTATCCATATTAGCAGAGACGAAAGTTGAGTAGCCACCCTCTGCCAGTAGCAAGGGGAAGGTTGCAGAAAGGTGAGATTCTGTAACAAAGATCATATTTGCACAAGTTTTCATTACCAGAGTATTGTAGGAATCTGTTTGTGGTTCATTTTCAGTTACTGAGTTCCATAACTCCTTCCACCAGGTTACTTCTATTTTCAGAGCTCATAAAATTCCCTTCATCTCATTATAAGCAAAGTACTGATTTTCGTAGGTCCTAAGCTTTCCTTTAAAACCTGAAGTTATTTTTCCATTCTTTTTACAGGCAGCCAAAATTACACTCCTGACTCCACAGTAGATATCCCGAAAATGGAAGACGTTCCTGTTGGCGACCAGGTGGCGGGTGGAGAGGGGGATATTGATACCAAGAGCGGTGAGCCAAGAATCCCTTTATAATAAAATCCTTGCTATGTGCTGTAAAGTATTTCTATATTTTCACAGAGATGGCAAATGTTAGTAGTGATTTTCAGTTACATTTTTGTTTTTTTAGTAATTAGAATTCAGTTTTCTTAAGCTACCAGGTCCTGAATTATTCCCAGGTCTCCAGCAGTGTGTTCAGGACCCCAGACCAAAGTGGATATTAATGTAGATAAATCTCATACATAGATAGTAACACATAGAGGGGCATTTTCGAAAGGGACGTCCAAGTTGCGATTTGGATGTCCTAGCAAAACGTCCAAACCCATCGAAAAAAGATGGACGTCTATCGTTCGTTTCGAAAATACCATCAGAGGCATCCAAATCCTTAAATTTGGATGTCCCTAGTCATGGACATTTCAAACTTTCAAAACCAAAGACATCCATGTCAAAAACGTTCCAATTCAAGCCATTTGGGCATGGGAGGAGCCAGCATTGGTAGTGCACTGGTCCCCCTGACATGCCAGGACACCAGCCGGGCACCCTAGGGGGCACTGCAGTGCTCCCAGGAACATAGCTCCCTTACCTTGTGTGCTGAGCCCCCCAACCCCTCCCCCCAAAACCCACTACCCACAACTGTATATCACTACCTTAGCCCTTACGGGTGAAGGGGGGCACCTAGATGTGGGTACAGTGGGTTTGTGGTGGGTTTTGGAGGGCTTGCTGTTTGCTCCACAAACGTAAAAGGTGTGTGTGTGTGGGGGGGGGGGGGGGTATGGATCTGGATCCGCATGTCTGAAGTGCACTGCACCCACTAAAATTGCTCCAGGCACCTGCATGCGCTGTCATGGACCAGAGTATGACATCTGACGCTGGCATAGAGGCTGGCACAAAATATTTTTAAAGATGTTTTTTGAGGGTGGGAGGGGGTTAGTGACCACTGGAGGATTAACAGGAGAACATCCCCAATTCCATCTGGTCATTTTGGGCACCTTTTTGTACCTTATTTATAATAAAAACACATTTTAGTGAAAATGTCCAAGTTACGTCCCTGCTTTTTTCGATTATGGCTCAAAGACATCTAAGTATTAGACACGCCTAAGTCCCGCCTTCACCACGCTTCCGGCACGCCCCCTTTAAATTTGGACGTCCTTGCGACGGACTTCAGTTGGAGACATCCAAAATCGGGTTTCGATTATACCAAGATGGATGTCCATCTCTTTTGAAAATGAGCCTGATAGTAACATAGTAAATGACGGCAGATAATGTCCATCCAGTCTGCCTAACAAAATAAACTCATTTTATTTGATGTTTGATACTTTATAAATATACTTGACTTTGATTTGTCCTTGCCATTCTCAGGGCACAGATCATAGAAGTCTGCCCAGCACTGTTCTTGTACTAAATTTTCTGAAGCTAACATCGAAGCCCCTTAAAATTTAGCCCATCCATATATATTCAGTCACGATCAAGGCGTAGACCGTAGAAGTCTGCCCAGAACCAATTTTTCTTCCCAATTACCGGCGTTGACCTCCAATCTCTGCTTAGATTCTGTGGATCCATTCCTTCTAAACAGGATTTCTTTGTGTTTATCCCACGCATGTTTGAATTCCATTACCATTTTCATCTCCACCACCTCCCATGGGAGGGCATTCCAGGTATCCGACACCCTCTTTGTGAAAAAATACTTCCTGACATTACTCATAAGTCTGCCCCACTTCAACCTCAATTCATGTCCTCTAGTTCTACCACCTTCCCGTCTCCGTAAAAGGTTCATTTGTGGATTAATACCTTTCAAATATTTGAACGTCTGTGTCATGTCACCCGTTTCTCCTTTCCTCCAAGGTATACATGTTCAGGTTGGCAAGTTTCTCCTCATTTGTTTTGCAACGCAAATCCCATACCATTTTTGTAGCTTTTCTTTGCACCGCTTCCAGTCTTTTTACATCTTTAGTAAGATACGGCCTCCAAAACAGATTTATCAGGGTTCGCTGAATACCCCTTATTTTCTCATCACAGGCTTCCCAATTGTAACATCTGTGTTCTTGCTGAGCATTAAACAAGAGGAAGATCTGCCCTTCATGGATCATCCTGAATCAGAGACATCTGTACAGGTTCACTGTCCTGAAACAGGCAAGTATAATATTTACTTTTTATTTTATTTATTATTCACATTTATAAAACTGCTTTATGAACTCCAAATAAGATAGAACACAGAACATGAAACATAAATATTTTCCAACAATTACGGTATAATAAAGAGGATGAGCCAGCGTAGATCATTTTGCTCAACTTGTCTTTCCACATCATATGAGGAGTCCATATTGCACGTTGAAGAAAGAAGTAGAGCGATTTTAACTTCCCAGCAGAGAGTAAGGGTCTGTTAACAGAGGATCATACAATAGACCAGTCAGGTGATAAAGTTTTATCATCAAAATCTGTACACCACGAATTAAGCAAATCAGAGGAGAGGGTAGATATTGCTTATCTCTAAAGATCTTATAAATGTAGATACAGCTATGTCTTCTATTAGAGTGGTATCACGAAACTCCTAGCCACCCATCTGGGGTTTTCCCACGGCTACTTAGAGCATCTATTGCAAGCACAGCTCAGGTCCACCTTCACCTGCCGTTTGTGCTCTACACTAGCACCCTCCTCCTACCGACTCTGGTCACAACCGCCTCTGGACAAGTCTCCCGCTCTCAAATTATCTCCAGTGATTTCTAGGTTACTGGGGCCACACTCCCATTGGTCCCACAGTTCCCAGAAAGCACTCACAGACCCAACATGCAAAGCACCAGGGTTCTTTATCAGTCTTGACAGAGAGGTAATAAACTAACTTTTGTTTGTCTTTTAAAAATTGAACAGTAGAACAAAATAGTGCAATCAACAAACAATAGCAGGTAACTGAAATATGGATCAATTATTACACTAACTAAACATTTTGTTTACTTCCTGGAAAGTAACTTGGGAGATCAGGGCATATAGCTTTTCACCAGTTATCAAATATAACAGTTTTTTTACAGGGCTTCAACAAAGAGGTCTCTCTCTCTCTTCTCCCGAACCAGTACAGTTCAAAAGAAAAATGAGCTTCTAGGCCAATCAGAGCCCAGTCAGCAAGTTTTAAAAGTATACTGCTCACAGTACTGTAGATTCAATTCTTCACTGAGTGAAACGGCATTCACTTTTCTATTACAGCTTTAACATAAAACATGCACCACCTACTGGCCAGTAGAAGAAATACACTTCAGGAATTATTAAAGTCAGTTTTACAGGCTTAAAACATGCTGGGGCCCCTTTACTAAGCTGCGGTAGGCTGTGCGCACATGCAGCTCGCATCCAAATGAAACTACCACCAGGCTAGTGCACCCTCCTGGTGGTAATTTCAGATTTGGCGCTTGCCCATAATAGCTGGATGAATAATTTATTTCCTCCCAGGGGCAGCGGTAATCGGCATTTGGTGCACGCTGACCATTCTCCATGCGTGTAGCACATGATCCCTTACCGCTAGATCAATGGGTGGCATTAAGGGGTCAGGCTGGTTTTGGGTGGGTGCTGGGTTTTAGTTTTACTGCAGGCACTTTTCCCGTCCCCTTAAAAAAAAGCCCTCTTCTGTAGACACGGTAAAAACTGGCTCGGCTCGCACCCAATACACACACCTACACTACCGCAGTCCTCTTTTTACCGCGACTTAGTAAAGGGGTCCCACTTTCTTCAGAAGTGGAATCACTGCGTTGCCTAATGGAGGTAGTATTTGCTAAATTGCAAGACAGAGCAGGCTGTGCAGAGAGAATATTATGGAGACTTTCCCATTGAATCTCCCTGGTAAGGCATGTGCTTTTATATTAGACTTGTGGAGTCTGTCTCACTGTTTATAGTCTTTGACACTTTGGTTTGTGTTCAGAAATTGGGGATTGTTTTTGGTATTATCCTTTGATGTGTGTTACTGGTGTCAGTTTTTGATTTGAGTGCTAAGCTCTTTTGCATGTGTTCCTGTTTCTTTTATTTGTGCCTATTTTATGACTTCTTAATTTCTTTATGGACCACAAAAGTCATGTCTTGTATATATTCTTTTTATACCAATATGCATGTAATTGTTTATAATTATTTATTTTTGTTGTTTTTTATAATTATGTTTTGGTTTTATTTATGTTTTATTATTTGTTGATGGTTACCCTGTTGCAGTCTTTTTGGCGAAACTTGGCCATGTCAGGATTTGCTTAATAAAGACTGGTTTGGACCTTTTAGTGTCTGCTTTGGTGTTTCCTTAAAGGGAAGCTGCACAGGACATTTATAGACGTATTTTGAGGCTAGTGTAGCTCTGAATATTGCCTCTGATCACTCACAAAAAAAGAGGGCAGGTCAGGGGTGTTCCAGGGGATGCATTAGGAAGGGAGCACAGGGTTATTATGCGAGTGCTGACTGGCTCACACAGGATGTGAACTACTACGTATCTGGCCTCTGAGCCCCCTCCCACCCTCCTGACCAAGATCACTCCTTCCCTTCCCCTCTCCTCCCGGGTCTACCTCTGACCCAGGTTATCCAGTGGGTTTTCTGGGGGCCAGAGCGCAGCCTTCTCACTTTTGCTCCTCTCGGCTACCTACCTTTTAAGTATATGATTTTCCATAGCTGTAAAATTAAGGATCATACTCATTGTTTTTTAATCCAACAGATGATGGATTTAGGAATCATAATGAAAGGGTGAGAATGTGGGGTGAGCAGCAGAAAAAGGAATGGAAACACGAAGACCCCTCAAGGGACAGCACAGATCCTTCAGCTGACTGTGAGGGAAGTAGCAGTAGCATAATACCAACCAGTATGAAAGCAGTAGCCCAGGAAGGTGAAAGATTAAACAGACCAAAGAAAAACATGAAACATGAAAGCAGTCATATGGGGGACAAACTATGTAACTCTCCAGAATGTGAGAAAAGTTTCAACAGCAGCACCGAGCTAAAACAACACAAAAAGATTAATTTCTCAGAGAAACCATTTCACTGTTCAGAATGTGAGAAATGTTTCAGAAACAAAAGAGAGCTGAAATTGCACAGTAAGATTCATTCTTTAGAGAAACCATTTAACTGTTCAGAATGTGAAAAATGTTTCAGAAGCAATGCTGACCTGAAACGGCACAAAAAGAGTTATATGGGAAAGAAACCATTTAACTGTTCAGAATGTGAGAAATGTTTCAGAAGCAATGGCGAGTTGAAAATGCATGCAAGGACACATACTGGAGAGAAACCATTTAACTGCTCAGAATGCGATAAATGTTTCAAAAGCAATGCTGAGCTGAAACTGCACGAAAAGAGTCATACGGGAGAGAAACCATTTAACTGTTCAGAATGTGAGAAATGTTTCAGAAGCAAAAGCGAGTTGAAAATGCATGAAAGGACACATACAGGAGAGAAACCATTTAATTGTTTAGAATGTGAAAAATGTTTCAGAAGTAAAGCTTACCTGAAATTACATAAAAGGATGCATACAGGAGAGAAACCATTTAACTGTTCGGAATGTGATAAATGTTTCAAAAGCATTGCTAACCTGAAACAGCATGAAAAGAGTCATACGGGAGAAAAACCATTTAATTGTTCAGAATGTGAGAAATGTTTCAGAAGCAAAGGTGAGTTGAATATGCATGAAAGGACACATACGGGAGAGAAACCATTTAACTGTTTGGAATGTGAGAAAAGTTTCAAAAGCAAGGCCGAGCTAAACCAGCACAAAAGGATTCATTCGTTAGAGAAACCATTTAACTGTTCAGAATGTGAGAAGTGTTTCAGAAGCAAACGTGAGCTGAAACAGCACGAAAAGAGTCATACTGGAGAGAAGCCATTTAACTGTTCAGAATGTGAAAAATGTTTCAGAAGTAAAGCTTACCTGAATTTACATAAAAGGACGCATACAGGAGAGAAACCATTTAACTGTTCAGAATGTGAGAAATGTTTCAAAAGTAATGGTGAGCTGAAACGGCACGAAAAGAGTCATATGGGAGAGAAACCATTTAATTGTTTAGAATGTGATAAATGCTTCATAACCAAGTACCAGTTGAAACTGCACAAAAGCAGTCAACACTGAAGAGAAACCATTTAACTGTTCAGAATGTGAGTTTCAGAGGCAAGTTTGAGTTGAAATTGCATAGAAACCATTTCACTGTTCAGAATGTGAAAAATGTTGGACTCATACAGGAGAAAACCCATTTAACCTCAGAATGTGATGTTTTCAAGCATTGGTGAGCAGAATGGGCATGCATGGACTCATATGGGAGAGAAACCATTTAGCTGTTCAGACTGTGATAAATGTTTTATATCAAAGCCCAGCTGAAACAGCAGGAATGGAGTCATACAGGAGAGAAACTATTTAAATGTTCCTGAATGGTATAAATATTTTACAAGCAAGGTTATGCTGCAATGACATGAAATGACTCATACAGTAAACAAGTTAAATGTTCTAAACAGAATGTTTTAGAAGTGAAGCTCAGCTGCAATGGCATATAGTGACTCACATGAAAGAAAAACCATCTAAATACTTTGAAAAAGCCCATTTGCAAATTTTCCAAATGAGTCATATAGGAGAGAAAGTATTTAACAGTTCTGATTTTGATAAATGTTTCAGAATCAAAACCGAGCTGCAGTGTCATGTGGAGGGGCATTTTTGATATGACGTCTAAGTCTGAATTTGGACATTTTACATAAAACGTCCACAATCTGAAAAGGAAAGAAGGTCATTTTCAACAACAACAAAAAGGTCTATCTTTTCCTTTTGAAAATACTGTTGGAAAAACGTTTTGTGATTTGGACATTTTATTTTTGGTCCATTTTCAAACAAAAAAAAGTCCAAATGTAAAACGTCCAAAATACACAAGAAAATCCACAACAAAGTGAAACCATTCACATGTTCTAAGTGTGGTAAAAGCTTTGGTTATAATGTATATCTCAAAGTGCATCAGACTGTCCACATAGGAGAGAAACCATTGCATGTATAGAATGTGGTAAAATCTTTGGTCAGAAGGTAAACCTCACAATGCACCAGAGAACACACCACGGCATCAGAGAATCCACACAGGGATGAAACCATTTACATGCACTGAGGAGGTAAAAGCTTCAGTTGTATTGGGACAGATAATTATGAAGTGTGGAAAAATAGCACTCTGGTATTTAGATATATGTAATGAGACCTCCTTTTTATCTATAGATCTGAATTCAAAGCCCATATCTACTGATAAACAATAGACACAAGGCTCGGATGTTCTAAAATAAAAAAAAAATAGAAAGCTTGGCAACAGGTAGAATAGTGGAAAAGTGACATCCCAGAAAAGCCATAGGGCATCCTTGGGGGTACTGCAGTGGACTTTATGAAATGCTCCCAGTTACACATCTCACAATTGCTCCCTTATCTTGTCTGCTGAGCCCCCCCAAAACCCACCACCCCCACCTGTACACCACTACCCTAGCCCTTACAGGTGAAGGGAGCACCAATATGTGGGTACAGTGGATTTCTGGTGGTTTTGGAGGGCTCACAGTTTCTTCCACAAGTGTAACAAGTATTGGGAGGTAGAGGCCTAGGTCCACCTGTCTGCAGTGCACTGCACCACTACTAGACTAATCTGTACTCTAATGGATCTGAGGCTGGCAAGTAATATCTATAATCACATTTTGGGGTGGGGGGGGTGGGAGGGGGTTTGTGACCACTGGGGATGATTCACTCCAGTGGTCATCTGGTCATTTGGGGCACCTTTTTGTCTGGAGTGGAGGAGTAGCCTAGTGCTTAGTGCAGTAGACTTTGATCCTGGGGAAGTGGGTTCAATTCTGACTGCAGCTACTTTTTATGAAAACAGGTCTAGCTCAAAACAGAAAAACGTCTAAGTCTTAGGAACGCCCAAGTTCTGCCCTGAACATGCCCCTGGCACTCCCCCTTGAGATTTGGACGCACTTCTGATTTGACTTCAAAGAAAAACGTCTAAAAATAGGTTTCAAAAATGCTGATTTGGCTGTTTTTTTTTTAGAAAAACATTCAAACGCAGACTTGTGCCACTTTTTGGACATTTTTCTCTTTTGAAAATGAGGCCAATAGTGATTCACAGGAAATATAAACCATTTGAAGCATTTCTCACATTAAAAACCTTTAATCAGAAAAGCAACTTGCAATAGCATAAATTGACTCACACAGGGTCCTGTGATGTTTTAATAAAGAATATGTTTAAACACTTTTATTGCACACTTTACTGTGTGGGTGTTGTGTGATTGCTCTCTGCTGTTTGGTTTTCTCAGGGGGGGGGGATAATTTGTCATTCCTAACATCAGGATTCAGCGAGGTTTATTTCAGGGGGTCTCCCTGTCGCCGTTTCATTTTCTTAGTCAACTGAGTACTCTTATTAACACCTCGGGATATGGGTTTTATCCTAACTAAAATTTGCAAACAGTTCAGAGGTTGCATTGCATTTACTGTTTCTAGGTGACCTGAAACTCTACAGTTCCATTGACCAGCAATTAGCAGAATAATTTTGAGTCATGAAAAGCTTTTCAGATAACATCAAGATGACTTTTGGGCTGGACAAACATGATAAGGTGACTTTCTTTAGGGGAAAGTTGAGCAACACTGAAAACAACTGTCTGGCTGTGGACTGGGAGATAAAGGAACTTGAACAGGAAGGCATATATAAATATCTAAGAGCAGAGGAAGGAATACCTGTCAATAAAAATTGATGAGAGAAAAAAATCAATTAAAAATATTATAAGACACTAAGGGGCTCATTTTCGAAAGAGAAAAATGTCTAAAAAGTGGCATAAAGCAGCATTTGATCGTCTTTCTCACAAAAACATCTAAATCAGTATTTTCAAAACCTATTTTTCCGATGTTTGTCTATACTGTTCGTCTGCAATGCATCCAAATCTCAAGAGGGCCTGATGAGGGCATGATAAGGGTGGAATTTGGGCGTTCCTAAGACTTAGACGGTTTTCAGCCATCGTGAAACACTTGTACTACTACTACTACTTATCAGTTCTATAGCGCTACTAGATGTACGCAGCGCTGTACACTTGAACATGAAGAGACAGTCCCTGCTTGACAGAGCTTACAATCTAATTAGGACAGACAAACAGGACAAACAAGAGATAAGGGAATATTAAAGTGAGGATGATAAAATAAGGGTTCTGAACAAGTGAATAAGGGTTAGGAGTTAAAAGCAGCATCAAAAAGGTGGGCTTCTAGCTTAGATTTGAAGATGGCCAGAGATGGAGTTTGACGTACCAGCTCAGGAAGTCTATTCCAGGTGGAGGAGAAGGGTGCAGATAAGAGAGATTTACCCAGTGAACGGAGTTCCTGGGGAGGAGTGTAGGGAGAGATGAGAGTGGAGAGGTACTGAGGAGCTGCAGAGCGAATGCACTTATAAGTCAATAAGAGGAGTTTGAACTGTATGCAGAAACAGATAGGGAGCCAGTGAAGTGACTTGAGGAGAGGGCTAATATGAGCATAGCGACATTGGCGGAATATTAGTCGTGCAGCAGAATTTTGAACAGATTGAAGAGGAGAGAGATGGCTAAGTGGGAGACCTGTGAGAAGCAAGTTGCAATAGTCTAAGCGAGAGGTGATAAGAGTGTGGGTGAGGGTTTTGGTACTGTGGTCAGAATGGAAAAGTCAAATTTGGTGATATTATAGAGAAAGAAACGACAGGATTTAGCAGTCTGCTGAATATGTGCAGAGAAGGAGAGGGAGGAGTCGAAGATGACCCCAAGGTTACGAGCTGATGAGACAGGAAGGATGAGAGTGTTATCCACAGAAATAGAGAATGGGGGAGGAGGAGAGGTTGGTTTAGGTGGAAAGATAAGCTCAGTCTTGGTCATGTTTAGTTTCAGATGGCGGTGAGACATCCGGGCAGCAATGTCAGACAGGCAGGCTGATACTTTGGCCTGGATTACTGCTGAGATTTCTGGTGTGGAGAGGTAGATCTGGGAGTCGTCAGCGTAAAGATGATACTGAAAACCATGAGATGAGATCAGAGTACCAAGGGAAGAAGTACTGTATAGATGGAGAAAAGAAGAGGTCCCAGAACACATCCCTGAGGTACACCAACTGACATAGAAATAGAGGAGGATCCACCAGAGTATACACTAAAATTACGCTGGGAAAGATAAGAAGAAAACCAGGAAAGAACAGAGCCTTGAAATCCAAGTGAAGACAGCGTATCAAGGAATAGGCTGTGATCAACAGTGTCAAAAGCAGCAGATACAGTAGATCGAGAAGGATGAGGATAGAATAGAGCCCTTTGGATCTGGCCAGGAACAGATCATTGGAGACTTTAGCAAGCGCTGTTTCGGTTGAATGAAGGGGGCGAGAGCCAGATTGAAGTGGATCAAGAATAGCTTGAGATGAAAGAAAGTCAAGGCAACGACGGTGAACAGCATGTTCAAGTATCTTGGATAGGAAAGGGAGGAGGGAGATGGGGCAATAGTTGGAAGGACAGGTAGGGTCCAATGAAGGTTTTTTAAGGAGTGGTGTGACTACGGCATGTTTGAAGGCATCAGGAACAGTCGCAGTGGACAGTGAAAGATTGAGGATATGACAGATAAAAGGGATGACAGTAGGAGAGAGAGTTTTAAGTAGATGGGTGGGAATAGGATCAGAGGAACAGGTAGATAGTTTCGAGGAGGAAAGAAGATGTGTAGTTTCCTCTTCAGTGATTTCAGAAAAGGAAGAAAAGGAGGCAGGGGTCAGACTCAGGAGCCAACTTTTCAAAATTATTGGGGGTGCTAAGCCCAGTGGAAATAACCCTTCCTTGGACACATACAAGGAATTTTCTCAATATTTGGGGTGTTAAAGCACCCACAGCACCCACAGAGTTGGCGCCTATGGGTCGGAGGGTTGAGAGTGTGGACTAAGGGAAGGAGAGGTGGAGGTGACCTGGTTGAGAATTCAAGTTTAATCTTGTGAACCTTATCATGACTCAGCCAGAGTCTGGGGAGAAAGTGAAGGGGGAGTTGGAGGTGAAGGCACTTTGAGGAGAGAGTTCAGTGTGGCAAAGTGACGTCGACGGTTTGAGCAAAGAGAATTTGTCAACTGGATGTAATAGTCCTGCTTGGGAAGTAAAAGAGCAGACTGGAAGGAGGTCAGCAAGAATTTGAAATGTATGAAGTCAGCATGGGCACGGGATTTCAGCCAAAGACGTTTGGCAGAGCGGGCACAGGAATGTAGGTAGCGGACTCTAGAGGTCAGCCAAGGCTGGGGTTTGGTACATTTTACAGAACGGGGGAATGGGAGGAGCGAGATTATCCAGAGCAGAGGAGAGAATAGTATTATAGGAAAAGACAGCCTCATTGACAGACTTGGATAACTTGTGTACTCTGTTGTGTTATTTTGGTGGCTGGAAACAGTTGCGTGGGCTTATAGGGAAGGAAGGAGGGAGTGTGAGAGGGGAAGGACTCTTTGGGAAGGTTCTCTGTAAAAGTTTATATTGTGCCATGTTGATGGTTCACTGTTTTTTCTTGTTCTGTATGAAGTTTATCTACCAAGAGGTTGTGCTTTGAATAAAGATGATTTAAACATAAAAAATAAATTTTGGATATACTCTGTTGAAGTTGTTGTTTCCTTCTGCATTGTGTGTATGGATGCCTGTTCTGGTGTGTGCATCTGATAATCTTTGAATAACTGTGATTCCATGTGCCCCAATGAAAGGAGAGTTTAATTTTACTTCCATTTAATTTTAATATATTCCATCTTTATAACACAACAGATTACAACAACAGTTAAGATGAAACCATCAGGAAACTGGTTATCCTCACTGAAATGAGACCATGTAGAAAATGAGCACAAAATACAGAATGTTTATTATTGCTGTTTCTACCAGCTACAATAATTTTTGATGCTGTTTTAGTGATTTTCAATTTTATTTCGGATAGGAGACTTTCAAATAAATAAAAAAAAGTTGTCAAATAAAAAAAAAATCCTTTATCCTCTACCTTTTAAGGTGCTGCCTATCCAACTGGAACAGCTTTAGGCTTTGTACAGATGGACGAGGCATAGGTGGTCCATTATTTCTTATAAGTGTTTGCTATTATTTTGGGTGACTCAGTGTGGCGGCAAACTCCTCCTACTGGCTTCAGCCCACATAGGTCTGGATTCCATTCATACATAAGTGTTGCTATACTGGGACAGACCGAAGGTCCATCAAGCCCAGCATCCTGTTTCCAACAGAGGCCAATCCAGGTCAAAATTACCTGGCCAGATCCTCAAAAAAGTACAAAACATTTTATGCTGCTTATCCCAGAAATAGTGGATTTATGGTGCCTGAAAATTTTCCTCCTAGGTGTATTCTGTAAGGGGGGAGGGGGAAAGGGAATAGGACTTGATTATACTACTTTTCTGTGGTTTTTGCAACTACATTCAAAGCAGTTTACAAGTATATACAGGTACTTATTTGTACCTGGGGCAATGGAGGGTTAAATGACTTGCCCACAGTCACAAGGAGCTGCAGTGGGAATTGAACCCAGTTTGTCAGGATCAAAATCCACTGCACTAACCACTAGGCAACTCCTCCACTAGCAACATTCCATGTAGAATCTTAAAAAGTAGCAACAGAATCTCAAATAGTAGCAACATTCCATGTAGAATCTCAAATAGTAGCAACAGAATCTCAAATAATAGCAACATTCCATGTAGAATCTCAAATAGGGAAAGGGAAATGGGACTTGATATACTGTATATACCAGTGGCGTAGCCAGACCTGACATTTTGGGTGGGCCCAGAGCTGATATGGGTGGGCACTAGGTGTGAGTTGTGTTTCTTGGGATACTCCTTAATAATGCCTTAGAGTGCATTTGATGATGGATTTCTAAGTAAGCAGTCTATGCAACAGCTCTCCTGCATTAACACAAACCACATACCTGGTTCATGGAACACTGACATTTTTAAATATACTGATTTTATCTCATATCTTGAACTTGACCAAATATGACCGCAATAAGGCAAACATGTCAATGGCACATATCCTTCAAACTTTGCTTTGTAACAAATGCAAATGCCTGATTAAGCTGTATTCATAAAACAGGTAAATTCTGAAACTGACATTCCGATTTAAAAAGCCAGAGAAGGACTCTTTTTCGATCCAAGATGGCCGCTTGAGATGTTAACTGCACCAGATGCGCTCGTTTGCCCGGAATACGGCAAGAGAGAAGGAACTGATTTCCCATTATGGGAAAGCGGAGAGGGAAAACCCGAGAGACTCCCTTTACCTCGAGTGGGACCCACCTTTTGACCCAGCCGACTCTGGAGCAATTCGGGCTGCTTCTGGGTCCAAATCGTGTCTTTTCCCCTGCTATCGAGGCCGGCGCTAGTGGGCTGGCCAGCAGTGATGACGGAGTCTCGTTTAGCCCCGTCGAGCGCACGGCGTCCCCGCAGCCAAGTGGTTTGGAAGGCAAGGTGAGATCTGCTTTGCTCTCTCTGGAGGGGGAAGGGCAAATCCAGCGAGGGAACTTGCTAGCGCCGTTGGAAAGCTCAGGATCGACCGCGGTGGAAGAAGGTGCCGTGAGTACCCTGAGCAAGATTATTAACGCCCCCCCCCCCTTTGGCTTTAGAAGTGGGTATAATCCCAAAACCTCCCGTGGTGACATTGGAAGCATTCTGGGACTTAAATGCCACTATGCATGCCTCTTTACAACAACAAATTTTGAAAACCCTCCAGCAGGCTCAAACAATCACTAATAATATTTCCCAAGTGGAGAAAATTGGAGAAAAAGTACAATCTTTGGAGGTCTTTAGTCACTCTGTGATTAAAGACAGGAGTTATATGGCACGGCGTTTGGAATACTTAGAGAATAAATCAAGAAGACTGAATTTAAGATTTACTAACTTTCCTAGATCTCCTCTGATCTCCTCCATTGATATGGTAAAAAGATATCTGACTGAGATATTGGGTATGTCTAGTGAATCACTACCCCCTATTGTGCGGGCCCAATATTTGCCAAATAAAAATTGTGTGGAGAATTCTTCTTCTCAACACAATGGAGGGGATGTATGAACTTGACATCATTTCTAGAATCCTTGTTGGAGGTAGTAACTCAAAGATCAACATTACTGGTTGTTTTTGCACTAGAAATGGATCGGGACGCGGTTTTGAGACTTTCATTTAGGCATTTACAAACAATTTTTTTTGGATCAAAAGTAAGAATATACCCAGACCTGGCGAGAGAAACTCAGAAAAGGCGAGGTGCCTTTTTGGCACTACGCCAGAGAACTCTCACCATAGGAGCTGACTATATTCTAAAATTTCCCTGTATATGTAGAATTGTGTATCAAACAAAAATGTTTCAGTTTTTTGATCCAAAACAGTTGATAGATTTTTTGGTTTCTAAAGAGGATGTTAATGTGACAATTGAAGTACCAGACGACACTGCTAGATAGGCTAAGAGGCGAGACACTTTTTGATAGCAGTAACAATAGTGTGACATTTAATTACTTGTACAAATTTTATTTTTACTTTCTTTTTCCTAATCTTGGATCATCGTATTTTACCTTAAATGTTTATTGGTTGATAGACTGAAGAATTGATTTGATTATATAATGATATTGGAGTGTTATTATTTCTTGTATTTCTGATACTCTTGTTGAGTCTGTTATATTAAAACTAGTAAAAAAGGCCCGTTTCTGGAAGGAATGAAAGGGGCGCTAGCAAGGTTTTCCTGGGAGTGTGTATGTTTGAGAGAGAGAGCCAGAGTGAGACTGTCTGTGTGACAGTGTGTGTGTATGAGAATGAGAGTGTGTGACAGGGCCCCCTCCCCTGTTCCTAATGCCCCTCACCCCGTTCCCTCCCCTCCTTTTCCTCCTCCTTCCCACACTTTGGGTTCCTTAAGGCTTTCAAAAGTCTATGTACCCCCGTGGCCCTAACACCCAGTATCCGGATACCCCACCGCTTTCCTCCTCACCCCTCCCCAAGATGTAATACTTTCACGTCCTTCATTTTTAAAAAAAAAAGTGTCCTATCTACCCTGTGTACAAATGCCCGGCATTCAGATTGTGTTCCTCTCGTAAATTTTCATTTCTTTCATTCATTCAGAACTTGCCCCCCACCCAACACTTTTGGTTCCTTCAGTCTTTCAAAACTGTCCTATGTACCCTGTGTGCTAATGGCCAGCATTGAGATTGTTTTCCTGTCCCAAATTTGCATGTCTTTCAGTCATTCACAACTCCCCCCCCCCCCCTTCTCCAGTTTAACACTTTTGTTTCCTTCAGTCTTTTAAAACTCTCCTATCTACCCTGTGTCCTAATGGCCAGCATTCAGATTGTTTTCCTTTCCCAAATGTTCATGTCTTTCAATCAACTCCCCCCCTCCCCCCATTTAGCACTTTCGGTTCCTTCAGTCTTTTAAAACTCTCCTATCAACCCTGTGTCCTAATGGCCAGCACTCAGATTGTTTTGCTTTGCCAAATTGTCTGTCACTGATGTCACTGAGGTCAGTGCATGCCTGCCTAGCAGACCACTTCCGGCAGGCACGGTCCCAAGCGCATCCTGTTGGAGGTGAGAATTATTATATAGGACTGATAAGTAAATTAAATTAAAAAAAAAAATAAAAAGCCAGAGAAGTCAGACTTATATAGATCCCCACACAAACTACATGCACACAGAATCTTTTACGTCGGTCACATGCAAAACAGACCACCCCTTACAAACTGCAGAATAAAACACAAAAAATTACAAATCACAGAGATGGCCAATTACCCAGTTCCAGGCTTGAGATTTTGTGCAGTCCTGATTTAAACTTTATAACCCAAATCAGTGTGAGATTTGCAGTGCCTGATTTTGCCCATGGAAATCAGTGCTGCAAGTCCCATAACAATGGGGTGGTCAGAAATGCAGGACTGTCCCAAAATCTCCAGCCTGGAATTGTAGCCTGGCATCAACCCTGCCCTTCCCCTCCCTTATAGTTTGGCATCAGCCGCAGGAGAATAGGCAGCGACAGCGATCAAAGCAGTGGCATACCTAGGGTAGTTGACACCCAGGGCTGGTCATTTTTTTAACACCCCCCCTCCAAAATCCAGTACCAGGCATACCAAGAATACAAAACACTCAGGACCTATAGAGCAATCCTAGCATACCATAAGCAGTCATTTCTATAAGTCACACAAGGAAAAGGAAAGCATCTTAAACACTACAGTGCATATGCGCCCCGTATAAGAGGCTTGGGGAGGCTAAGCCTCCCCAGCCCAATCTTGACGTTCCCCTGGCTGCTGCCCTCACAAACGCAGGGCAGGGAGCTCTCCCACCATCCCTCCTTCCTGCTGTCCCCGAACAGCAGCCCTCCTTGCCCCCCCTGCCGCACGTAACCCCCCCCACCAGGGCCCACCCAACATCCCCTCGCAGTTTGCCTGCACTAGGTCCCTGACTCCCTGCAGCATTCTTATGTTCACCCGTACCCGTTGCCGTCAGCGCTGCCATTCATTTTCACAGGCAGCTCCGTTCCCGCTCCCCTTTGCCGCGTCCACTCCTCCGGCTCTCTCTGATGCTCTTCCTGCTAAACAGGAACTGCATCAGAGAGAGCCGGAGGAGTGGACGCGGCAAAGGGGAGCGGGAGCGAGGCTGCCTGTGAAAATGAATGGCAGTGCTGACGGCGACGAGTACGGGTGAACACAAGAATACTGCAGGGAGTCAGGGACCGAGGCAGCGCCGGCGGGGAAGACCGAGGCAGCATGCTGGCTGGTGGCAGGGAGACAGTGGGAGAGACAGGAGCACAATTATGGAGGTAAGCACTGCCGCTGGCCCCGCCGTCAACCACACCATAACCCCACCCCCTTTAGCCTCCCCAAACAGTTGGGCCACCGACCGCCTATGCTACAGTGAGCACTAGAACATCAATTCACCTTTTGTAAAACGAAACCAGACAGAATAGTACAGATCATTGATCCTGCACAGTCAATGCCAACTGAAAGCCATGTCTTTTTCACAAACACAGATACACCCTAATCCACTAGAATAAGTAATCATAAACTTTCTATTTAGACAAAAATTAAACTGAACCCCCAAGATGCCAGACTCTGCATACAATGCAACGCCACAGAAACAGAAAATGTCTCCTAGTACTGTGCAAAATATAAAGACAGCAGATGTAAATTTGAAAAAACTAACAAATACCAATCACCACTTTACAAATTAACAAATAGAAATAATACCATTTTATTGGCCTAATACATTTAGCTTCCAGAGGCCAAAATCTCCTTCCTCAGGTCAATACAGTATAGTGCTGTTACAGTATCCTATCCTGACCTGAGGAAGGGGGTTTTGTTCTCTGAAAGTTAAGTAAAAATGTATTAAAATTAGTCCAATAAAAAGATTACCTTATTTATATGTTCTATTTATAAACATTTATTAACACAGCTACAATACTATATCCTAAAGCAAAAAAATAAAAATATATATTTTATTTACAGTTTGTTGTCTCTGGTTTCTGCTTTCCTCATCTTCTTTTCACTGTCTTCCTTCCATCCAGCATCTGTCTTCGCTCTCTCTCTCTGCCATCCAGTGTCTGCCCTCTCTAATGTCCCTTCCATCCACTGTCTGCCCTCTCTCTTCCTTCCATCCACATCTGCCCTTTCTCTCTGCCCCTTAAATCCATCTGCCCTCCCTCTCCCATCCATCCAGGGTCTGCCCTCCCTCACACTTCCCCCTTCCATCCAGGGTCTGTCCCCTCTCTCTCTGCCCCCTCTTTTCATCCCCCAGCCAGTTCTCCCTTTTCACTCACCAATCCCGAGCTTCAGCCCCAGCCAGTTCTCCCTGTCTCCTTTAAAGCCCCCAGTCCCCACAGTTTCAGCCCCTGCCCCTTTTCAGCCCCCAGTTCCAGTACTAGCCCCCTTATCCCAACTACCCTCCTTTTCAGCCCCCAGTTCCAGCCCCCTTCATCCACCACATGCCTTGCATCCCCCCTTTTCAGCCCCAGACCCATTCTCCCACCTGCCCCAGGCATGGACCCATTTTCCATCCTGCCCCCTTGTCAGACCCCAGTTCCAGCTTCAGACCCCTTCTCCCATCTGAGCACTTCCCTCCCCAGTCCCCTTCTCCCCTCTGAGCACCCCTCTGAGCTCCCCCACCCTCCCCAATCCCCTTCTCCCCTCTGAGCTCCCCCACCCCTCCCCAATCCCCTTCTCCCCTCTGAGCACCCCTCTGAGCTCCCCAACCCTCCCCAATCCCCTTCTCCCCTCTGAGCTCCCCCACCCCTCTCCAATCCCCTTCTCCCCTCTGAGCACCCCAATCCCCTTCTCCCCTCTGAGAACCCCTCTGAGCTCCCCCACCCCAATGCCCTCCTCACCTCTGAGAACCCCTCTGAGCTCCCCAACCCTCCCCAATCCCCTTCTCCCCTCTGAGCTCTCCCACCCCACCACAATCCCCTTCTCCCCTCTGAGCTCCCCCTCTCCCATCTGAGCCGACCCTCTGTCGAGAGCCGAAAGAGCCCTCGTCTCCTGCCACCACCCTGCCTTTTTTTTTAATCCATGCTGCAACGCAGGCAGTGCTTCGCGTCTGCCCTGCGTGTGCTGTGAAGGAGAAAATCGCCTCGCTGGCGTCGGGCCTTCCCTCGCTGTGTCCCGCCCTTTCTGAGGTAACTTTCTATTTCCTCGAGGGCGGGACACAGCGAGGGAAGGCCCGACGTCAGCGAGATGATTTTCTGCCTTCACAGCACGCAGGGCAGACGTGCGTTGCTGCATGAATTAAAAAAAAAGGCAGGGTGGTGGCAGAAGATGAGAGCTGTCGGCTCTCGATGGAGCACCCCCCTCCCGCTGGCACCCGGGGCAGACCGCCCCCACCGCCCCGCCCTTGCTATGCCACTGGGTATAATAAAGAGGAAGAGCAATGCCAGCGTAGATCATTTTGCTTAACTTGGCTTTCTACATCATACGAGGAGTCCAAATTGCACGTTGAAGAAAGAAGTAGAGTGATTTTAAATTCCCAGAAGAGAGTAAGGGTCTGTTAACAGAGGATCATACAATAGACCAGTCAGGTGATAAAGTTTTATCATCAAAATCTTACACCACGAATTAAGCAAATCAGAGGAGAGGGTAGATACAGCTTTGTCTTCAATTAGATTAGGAGTTTCGTGACACCAGCCACCCATCTGGGGTTTTCCCACGGCCACTTAGAGGGTCTATCGCAAGCACAGCTCAGGTCCACCTTCACTTGCCGCTTGTGCTCTACACTAGCACAACCGCCTCTGGACAAGTCTCCCACTCTCAAATTATCCCCAGTGATTTTTAGGTTACTGGGACCACACTCCCATTGGTCCCACAGTTCCCAGAAAGCACTCACAGACCCAACACACAAAGCACCAGGGTTCTTTATCAGTCTTGACAGAGAGGTAATAAACTAAATTTTGTTTATTGTCTTTTAAAAATTGAACAGTAGAACAAAATAGTGCAATCAACAAACAATAACAGGTAACTGAAATATGGATCAATTATTACACTAACTAAACATTTTGTTTACTTCCTGGAAAGTAACTGGGGAGATCAGGGCATATAGTTTTCACCAGTTATCAAATATAACAGTTTTTTTTACAGGGCTTCAACAAAGAGAGTTCTCTCTCTTTTCTCTCGGACCAGTACAGTTCAAAAGAAAAGTGAGCTTCTAGGCCAATCAGAGCCCAGTCAACAAGTTTTAAAAGTATATTGCTCACAGTACTGTAGATTCAATTCTTCACTTTTCTGTAACAGCTTTAACATAAAACATGCACCACCTACTGGCCAGTAGAAGAAATACACTTCAGGAATTATTAAAGGCAGTTTTACAGGCTTAAAACATACTGGGACCCTTTTTCTAAGCTGCGGTAGGCTGTAGGCACATGCAGCTCGCATCCAAATGAAACTACCACCAGGCCAGTGCAACCTCCTGGTGGTAATTTCAGATTTGGTGCTTGCCCATAATATCTGGATGAATAATTTTTTTCCTCCCAGGGGCAGCAGTAATCGGCATTTGGTGCGCACTGACCATTCTCCGTGCATGTAGCACATGATCCCTTACCGCTAGATCAATGGGTGGCATTAAGGGGTCAGGCTGGTTTTGGGTGGGTGCCGGTTTTAGTTTTACTGCAGGCTCTTTTCCTGTCCCCTTTAAAAAACAGCCCTCTTTTGTAGACATGGTAAAAACTGGCTCGGCTCGCATCCAATACACACGCCTCCACTACCGCAGTCCTCTTTTTGCCGCGGCTTAGTAAAGGGGCCCCACTGTTTTTTCAGAAGTGGAATCACAGCGTTGCCTAATGACAGCAGTATTTGCTTAATTGCAAGACAGAGCAGGCTGTGCGGAGAGAATATTATGGAGACTCCCATTGAATCTCCCTGGTAAGGCATGTGCTTTTATATTGGACTTGTGGAGTCTGTCTCACTGTTTACAGTCTTTGACACTTTAGTTTGTGTGTAGAATTTGGAAATTGTTTTTGGTATTATCCTTCTCGATTTTGCTCCTCTCGACTACCTACCTTATAAGTATATGATTTTCCATAGCTGTAAAATTAAGGATCATACTTATTTTTTTTAAATCCAACAGATGATGGATTTAGGAATCATAATGAAAGGGTGAGAACGTGTGGTGAGCATCAGAAAGAGGAATGGAAACACGAAGACCCCTCAAGGGACAGCACAGATCCTTCAGCTGACTGTGAGGGAAGTAGCAGTAGCATAATACCAACCAGTGTGAAAGCAGCAGTCCAGGAAGGTGAAAGATTAAACAGACCAAAGAAAAACATGAAACATGAAAGCAGTCATATGGGTGACAAACTATGTAACTGTCCAGAATGTGAGAAAAGTTTCAAAAGCAGCACCGAGCTAAAACAACGGAAAAAGATTAATTTCTCAGAGAAACCATTTCACTGTTCAGAATGTGAGAAATGTTTCAGAAGCAAAAGCGAGCTGAAATTGCATGAAAGGGCACATACGGGAGAGAAACCATTTCACTGTTTGGAATGTGAGAAATGTTTCAAAAGCAAAGGCAAGCTGAAATTGCACGAAAAGACACATACAGGAGAGAAACCATTTAACTGTTTGGAATGTGAGAAAAGTTTCATAACGAAAGGCAAGCTGAAATTGCATGAAAGGACACATACGGGAGAGAAACCATTTAACTGTTCGGAATGTGAGAAAAGTTTCAAAAGCAAGGCCGAGCTAAAACAGCACAAAAGGATTCATTCCTTAGAGAAACCATTTAACTGTTCAGAATGTGAGAAAAGTTTCAAAAGCAAGGCCGAGCTAAAACAGCACAAAAGGATTCATTCCTTAGAGAAACCATTTAACTGTTCAGAATGTGAAAAATGTTTCAGAAGTAAAGCTTACCTGAAATTACATGAAAGGACGCATACTGGAGAGAAACCATTTAACTGTTCAGAATGTGAAAAATGTTTCAGAAGTAAAGCTTACCTGAAATTACATGAAAGGACGCATACTGGAGAGAAACCATTTAACTGTTCAGAATGTGAAAAATGTTTCAGAAGTAAAGCTTACCTGAAATTACATAAAAGGATGCATACAGGAGAGAAACCATTTAACTGTTCAGAATGTGAGAAATGTTTCAGAAGCAAAGGAGAGCTGAAAATGCATGAAAGGACACATAGGGTTGAGAAACCATTTAACTGTTCAGAATGTGAGAAATGTTTCAAAAGCAAAGGCGAGCTGAAAATGCATGAAAAGACACATACTGGAGAGAAACCATTTAACTGTTCAGAATGTGAGAAATGTTTCAGAAGCAAAGGCAAGCTGAAAATTCATGAAAGGACACATACTGGAGAGAAACCATTTAACTGTTCAGAATGTGAGAAATGTTTCAAAAGCAATTGTGAACTGAAACGGCACAAAAAGAGTCATATGGGAGAGAAAGCATTTAATTGTTTTGCATGTGATAAATGTTTCACAACCAACTACCAGCTGAAACGGCATGAAAGAAGTCATACGGGAGAGAAACCATTTAACTGTTTAGAATGTGATAAAGAAAAGGTGGAGGATAAATGAATTTTTTTGGACATTTATACCCCACAATGAACCCAAGTCTGCTTGGGATAATGTGGCTTACATTTGAAAATAGAGGGCGCTTTGCGCATTCTACAGTTGTCAGTTTCAAACTACCTCCCGGCTACCACCTGGCCCGGGTGGTAATTTCATTTTTGACGCCCGTCCGCTACGCACGATGGAAAATATTTTTTATTTTCCAGTGCGTGGTGCTATCTGGGCGGTAATTGGCATTTTACAAGAAGAGATGATTACTGCCCGGTTAATGCGTGAGACCTTACCGCTAAGTAAATGGGTGACGGTAAGGTCTCATGCCCAAAATGGACGTGCACCAATTTTAATTTTGTGAGAAGAAATCAGCCCAAAGATGGAGAACTCAAAATGCCCCACGGTAAAAACAACAGCACAACAAAAAAAGTAGGAGGGTGACCAAGGATGCCAAAGACTGGAAGATGTATGTTGGTAAAAGGAGTTTATTGAAGTACAAAGACTCGACACAACGTTGTGTTTCAGCCGTTAGGCCTGCATCAGGAGTCTATAAAATGTGTATGTACAATAAAAGTTAAAAACAAATCAAATACAAAAATAATTAAAAAAATTTTCATATAGAATATGCACATGTGTACACAAATGTAAAGATATATGCAAGAGTAAAACATAATATTTTCTTGTGATGAATACAATAAAAATGACAAATAAATATTATGTTATGACTCCAAATGTGTGTAAGATCGAAATTATATTAAATCAAAAGACTGTGAACAAATGGCAAATGTTAAAAATGCATCAGCTATAAAATGATATATGGATGAATTACACAGATATCTCTAAAGGTAAAAGAATAAAATATATGTACATATGTATATTGATGAGGCATGAAATACATTTAATATAATAAAAATAACACATAATTGATAAAAAATAAGATAAAATATGACTCAAAATGCATGTAAAGTCTGATTATACATTTGCAGATTAAAAGATATGCACATACTTGCTCAAATGAAAGTCTATGTTCAAAACATGATTTAAAACAGCCATAAAACATAAAAAGATGTGATCAGAATATGGGTACATATGCAAAATATAAAAACACGTGGGTGAATCGCTAAAATATAGAGACAGATTGACAAATGGCAAATTTAATGTTTGAGGCATTGTGCTGATGGAAACCAGACTTAAGAAATAAACTAATAATGGAATCTGAAAAATGGTAGGTGTTAAAATGTTGGAAAGATGACATTGACCTTTTTGTAGAGTACTTCTGGAAAGTGAAGGAAAATCTTCAGAGTGGTGGAATAGTCTAACAGAAGAACGTGCATGTATATTAAAAAATAAAATATTGTTGATAATAAAATGTATCATATCGTTAAATAGAAGAAAAAAATATGCCAGTAAAAAAAATAAAAGAAAAATAAACCACTGAAAAATATGGTAATGTAAAAAAGGATAAATGAAGAAGAATGATGCTTGAAAAGAATTAAAAAATGATAATTAATGAAAGCAAATAAAAAGTCAAAATTTGTAATGAATGATGTTAAAGCTGTGCATATAAAAATGATTGCACAATTTGAACCAAACAGATAACTGGACTGATTACTTTAAAAATGGGGGTATATATGTTAAAGATATAAAAAGAGAAAATGAAATAATGTTAAAATACTGTGCTGATAAAAAGACAAACATTACATGCTGTGCAAATGAAATGGCAAGGTAAATATAAAGGAAGATGTTGAGAACGAATGCATGAAAAATGCTGCTGGCTAAGTTAGTACACTGATGTTGGTAAAGATGAAGCCGTGTAAAAGCACTGTACCTTTAAAAAGACTGTAGTCGTAGTAAACGTGTTCGTCTAACAGGACTTCTGCACACGCTGTAAAGTACTTTGAAATTGCAAGGGAGTGTATCACGGACACCAAGGCAATATAAACAAAAAAGGTGCTAAAGAAAAGGCACCAAAAAAACGCGAAAAAGATGCTGAGGGGCAGGAAATGACGTATAATTGAAACTTCAGAGAAAATAAAATAAATAAATAAATAAAATAGAACCAGAACCGGATGTATGTAAAATGACCTAAAAAATAATCATATATTTCTTATAAAAAAGATAGGAGTAGATGGTAGCTCGATAAAAAGTAGGAATAAATAAGAAACACCATTTTAAAAAGTGTTAAAAATTGTGGGAGACTATTGGACAAACTCCGGATAACGGTGCACTGCATATGGTAAACAGAGACACGTGGTGGCTGATAGACATGAACTGCAATGTGAAATGAATGAAATAAATGAGGCCACAACTGGATCTATGAAAAAATGCACCAAACAATAATCGTATATCTCTTGTAAAAGGGAGGATAACACGATTAAAAATAGACATAAATAAAAAGCAATGTCTAAAAATGCGAGATACTGTTAAATAAACTCAGGATGACGGTGCATTGTACAATGGAAAACAGAAACTAGTGGTGACTGATAGACAATCAATCGTAATGCACATGGAATAAAATATAAATGTGAGTGAATATGAGTTAGAGTTTAGACAATATTAATTAAAAAATGAAACCATATTATTGTGAATTTAATAAGGAAGGATGACGGTGCATTGCATCTGAAGAAAGTTAGACTCATGAGTGACTGATAGAAATGAAACAGAATACAGAGAACACAAGTATCAAGAAAATTTAAAAATGGAAAAAATAAAAATGGTACTAAAAAGATTAACATATATTTAGAAAATGGATAAATTAATATTAAAGAACAAAAAATCAATGAAAAAATAATAAAAAAATAAAAGGTGATTTTAAAAAATAATATTAAAAATAAAAAACCGATGAAGAGTGAAAAATTGATTTAAAAATAAAAATAAAAATTAAATAAAAAAATAAATAAAAAAAGATGAACAGAAGGGATGGTATAAAGATAATTGCGACTATTGGTGAATCTGGGAATGGTATGTTTGATTTATTTAAATGTTCATATACTGTGAAGAGCAAAGAAACTACAAGCCCCAGAAGGCAGTGCAGCACCAGAGAGATTCAGAACCAAGGAACTACAAAGCCCAGAAGGCAGGGCAACGTCAGAGAAGCCAGGAGCTAAGAAACTACAAGGTCCAGAAGGCAGTGCAGCAACAGGAGAGGGATCAGGTGAAGGGAGAAGATTCTATGCAAGAGAGGGAGGAGCCGGGGTGTGATTGGGAGATGGAATCAGATGGGGGAAGGGAGGAGCCCCTAGACCGAGAGGAACGGGAGGAGAGAATGGAACTGGAGGAGGTGGAAGGAGGGGAGAATGAGGAGGAAATGGAAGTGCTGGTGGAAGGCTCTTAAAGTGAGTTATGAACTGAACTGGAGAGAGTGAATGAAGCCTTGGTGAATTGACCCGGTGGGTGGATGTCAGGTGGTTTTGTGCTGACAAACGAGGGAGGTGGGTCATTAGGTCTAAGAGTGAGAAAGTGACTTAGACCATATTGCCATTGAATTGAACTGTTTAATTTTATTTCTAAGATGAACTGTGTTTGAAGGCAATGCTAAACTAAACTGTGTTTGAAAGCAGTGCTAAACTGAATTGATGAGGAAAACATTGCTAACTGAACTGAATTGTGAGCAGTGCTCATTAGCTGGGTGAAAGAGCAGTACCACTAAGTACTGGATTAGAAGCAGTGCTGGAGGAAACCATATTGAAAGCAGGGCCAAAGTGAACTGTGTGGAAAGCAGGCCCAAGCTGAACTGTATTGCAAGCAGGGCTCCAATGAACTGTGTTTAAAAGTGGAGCTACACTGAGGAGAGGGGAAGGCCTGTGAAGCCTTAAAGCAGATTAAATGTACTCAGGAGATAATAAAGCACTTCCGGTGATTTGCCTGTTGTCCGGAGACCCTGATTGCAGACTGTCGACTCGGGAATGAAGGGCGTGCTTGGTGAAGAAAGGAAGAGACTGAGAAAGAGTGGTGCAGATCTGGCGACTGAGCCTGACAATACCCATGAACTCGACCATGGCTTTCCAGAGCTGGAATGATGTTTTAACCTATAGCGATGAACTTCTAAATAAATTACTACAACATCTAGACAACGAAGAAGACTACAATCAACCACCTACAATATCCCTTACGGACCAATGGTTGGATATTATCAATATCAAGAAAAATATTATCAGAAACGATCTACATTTCTGTACAATGCTTTCTCCGAGGACAAGCAGGCTGCTTGTTCTCACGACTGGGTGACGTCCGCGGCAGCCCCCACCAACCGGAAATAAGCTTCGCGGGACGGTCGACACGCAGGGCACGCCCACCGCGCATGCGCGGCCGTCTTCCCGCCCGTGCGCGACCGCTCCCGCCAGTTACTTTTTTTCCGCGACTGAGAGAGTTGTGTTTTCCCCTCTCTCTCGTTTCAGCCGCCGGATTTTTTCGACCGCGTTTACGCGGATCGTCGCTTTTGGCCTGTTCGGCCTCTTCTTCTTCTTCTTTCTCTTTTATTAAAAAAAAAAAAAAAAAAAAAAAAAAAAAAGAATTTTGCGCGTGTGGAGCACGCGCTCCTTCTTTTCCCTCGCTTTCTAGCGGGGACGCCTCGTTGCGGCCTAGTGGCCGCTCGGTCGGTTTCAGTTTTCGTGGTGTGATTTTAGCCACCATTGCCGACTTTGACTTCGCCGACGCGATTTTTCCGTCGATGTCCTCGAAGGTCCCGAGTGGATTTAAAAAGTGTGGTCGCTGCGGCCGGCCGATCTCGCAGACCGACACCCACGCTTGGTGCCTCCAGTGCCTCGGGCCGGAGCACAATCTCAAGTCGTGTGTTTTGTGTCTCGGTCTCCGGAAACGGACTCAGGTTGCGAGGCAAGTTCTGCGGGACCGTCTTTTTGGAACTTGCGCCGGCCCCTCGACGTCGACCTCGACGGCATCGGTATCGAAGACCGGTTCTTCGGTACCGGTATCGATGCCCGAGACATCGGCACCGATGGCAGCGACCCCAGGAGAACAGGTCCCGTCGGCCCGCCGGTCCGCCGGCGAGAGTGGGGTAGAGAGACCCGCGTGGGCAGTCGGCCCCGGTCACTCCCTCAACTCGTGAGCCACGGGACCGAACCCTGTCGGACCCGGTACCCCGAGACCGAGGGGGATCGACCTCCTCCTCCTCCATGCCCTCCGGCACCGGTGACGTGCACCGGAAAAAAGACAAGAAGCGCCGTCACCGGGAGCCCTCGGTGCACCCTGAAGAGGAGTCGACGCCGAAGCGTCATCGCAGAGAGGAGAGATCTCCGTCGGTGGTGGAGGTACCGACGCGTCGGGGTTCCGGCACCTCGGTGCCGTCTCCTGGCCCCCAGCAGCTTCCGGCACCGACACCCTTACCGGCCCCACCGCCTTTCCCGGCAGCGGGCCTGGACGAGTGCCTCAGAGCCATCCTTCCGGGGATCCTGGAAGGGCTGATGCGCCAGGCTGTGCCGGCGCCGGGGGTGCTTGCGCCCTCGGCGCCGATGACTGTGGCGTCGGCGAGCTCTAGCCCGGCGCCGGGGCAGTCGACACCGCCGCCGCTTGCGGTGCCGGTCTCGACAGCCACGCAGGTGGAGTCCCCGTCGACGTCGATGGAGGGAGCTCCGTCCCCGCCGGCGCGGGAGTCCACCGCTCGACGACACCGAGACCTCGGTGCCTCGACGTCGAGCCGGGCCCGGTACCGGACGCAGCTACATGAGCTAATGTCCGATACCGAGGATGAGGACTCGTGGGGGGAAGAGGAGGACCCGAGATATTTCTCCTCAGAGGAGTCTACGGGCCTTCCCTCGGACCCCACGCCGTCACCGGAGAGGAAGCTCTCACCTCCTGAGAGTCTCTCCTTTGCCTCCTTTGTGCGGGATATGTCTATAAGCATTCCCTTTCCCGTGGTCTCTGTGGAAGAGCCGAGGGCCGAGATGCTCGAGGTCCTCGACTATCCATCACCACCTAGAGAGTCCTCCACGGTACCGCTGCACAATGTCCTGAAGGAGACGCTGCTCCGGAACTGGGTGCGACCACTAACTAATCCCACCATTCCCAAGAAAGCAGAGTCCCAGTACAGGATCCACTCTGACCCAGAGCTCATGCGGCCCCAGTTGCCCCATGACTCAGCGGTCGTGGATTCTGCTCTCAAGAGGGCACGGAGTTCGAGGGATACCGCCTCGGCGCCCCCGGGGCGGGAGTCTCGCACTCTGGACTCATTTGGGAGGAAGGCCTACCAATCCTCCATGCTCGTGACCCGCATCCAATCTTACCTGCTCTATATGAGCATCCACATGCGGACCAATGTGCAACAGCTGGCGGACCTGGTCGATAAGCTCCCGCCGGAGCAGTCCAGGCCTTATCAGGAGGTGGTCAGGCAGCTGAAGGCGTGCAGAAAGTTCCTGTCCAGGGGGATTTTTGACACCTGTGACGTGGCATCTCGTGCTGCGGCCCAAGGTATAGTGATGCGCAGGCTCTCATGGCTGCGTGCCTCTGACCTGGACAACCGCACCCAGCAGAGACTGGCTGACGTCCCTTGCCGGGGGGATAACATTTTCGGTGAGAAGGTCGAGCAGATGGTGGACCAACTGCATCAGCGGGAAACCGCTCTCGACAAGCTCTCCCACCGGGCGCCTTCAGCACCCGCCCCCACGGGTGGGCGTTTTTCCCAGGCACGGCAGGCTGCACCCTATTCTTTTGCAAAGCGTAGGTACAACCAGCCGGCCCGAAGGCCTCGCCAGGCACAGGGACAGCCCCAGCGCGCTCGTTCTCGTCAACAGCGTGCGCCTAAGCAGCCCCCTGCGCCTCCACAGCAAAAGCCGGGGACGGGCTTTTGACTGGATCCACGGGAACATAGCCGCCCTACAAGTGTCCGTACCGGACGATCTGCCGGTCGGAGGGAGGTTAAAATTTTTTCACCAAAGGTGGCCTCTCATAACCTCCGACCAGTGGGTTCTCCAAATAGTGCGGTGCGGATACGCCCTGAATTTGGCCTCCCTGCCTCCAAATTGTCCTTCGGGAGCTCAGTCTTTCAGCTCCCTTCACAAGCAGGTACTTGCAGAGGAACTCTCCGCCCTTCTCAGCGCCAATGCGGTCGAGCCCGTACCACCCGGGCAGGAAGGGCAGGGATTCTATTCCAGGTACTTCCTTGTGGAAAAGAAAACAGGGGGGATGCGTCCCATCCTAGACCTGAGAGGCCTGAACAAATTCCTGGTCAAAGAAAAGTTCAGGATGCTTTCCTTGGGCACCCTTCTGCCAATGATTCAGAAAAACGATTGGCTATGTTCCCTGGATTTAAAGGACGCATACACTCACATCCCGATACTGCCAGCTCACAGACAGTATCTCAGATTCCGCCTGGGCGCACGGCACTTTCAGTATTGTGTGCTGCCCTTTGGGCTCGCCTCTGCCCCACGAGTGTTTACAAAGTGCCTCGTGGTGGTGGCGGCGTATCTACGCAAGCTGGGAGTGCACGTGTTCCCATATCTCGACGATTGGCTGGTCAAGAGCACCTCGGAGGCAGGAGCCCTCCGGTCCATGCAGTGCACTATTCAACTTCTGGAGCTGCTGGGGTTTGTGATAAATTACCCAAAGTCCCATCTCCAGCCTACTCAGTCTCTGGAATTCATAGGAGCGCTGCTGAATACCCAGACGGCTCAGGCCTACCTTCCCGAAGCGAGGGCTACCAATCTCTTGGCCCTGGCTTCGCAGACCAGAGCGTCTCAGCAGGTCACAGCTCGGCAGATGTTGAGACTTCTGGGTCATATGGCCTCCACAGTTCATGTGACTCCCATGGCTCGTCTTCACATGAGATCTGCTCAATGGACCCTAGCTTCCCAGTGGTTTCAAGCCACCGGGAATCTAGAAGATGTCATCCGCCTCTCCACCAGTTGCCGCACTTCACTGCTCTGGTGGACCATCCGGACCAATTTGACCCTGGGACGTCCATTCCAAATTCCGCAGCCCACGAAAGTGCTGACGACGGATGCATCTCGCCTGGGGTGGGGAGCCCATGTCGATGGGCTCCACACTCAGGGTCTGTGGTCCCTCCAGGAAAAGGATCTGCAGATCAACCTCCTGGAGCTCCGAGCGATCTGGAACGCACTGAAGGCTTTCAGAGATCGGCTGTCCTGTCAAATTATCCAAATTCGGACAGACAATCAGGTTGCAATGTATTACGTCAACAAGCAGGGGGGCACCGGATCTCGCCCCCTGTGCCAGGAGGCCGTCGGGATGTGGCGTTGGGCGTGTCGGTTCGGCATGCTCCTCCAAGCCACGTACCTGGCAGGCGTAAACAACAGTCTGGCCGACAGACTGAGCAGAGTCATGCAACCGCACGAGTGGTCGCTCCATGCCAGAGTGGTACGCAAGATCTTCCGAGCGTGGGGCACCCCCTCGGTGGACCTTTTCGCCTCTCAGACCAACCACAAGCTGCCTCTGTTCTGTTCCAGACTTCAGGCACACGGCAGGCTAGCGTCGGATGCCTTTCTCCTCCATTGGGGGACCGGCCTCCTGTATGCTTATCCTCCCATACCTTTGGTGGGGAAGACCTTACTGAAGCTCAAGCAAGACCGCGGCACCATGATTCTGATCGCGCCCTTTTGGCCCCGCCAGATCTGGTTCCCTCTTCTTCTGGAGTTGTCCTCCGAAGAGCCGTGGAGATTGGAGTGTTTTCCGACTCTCATTTCGCAGAACGACGGAGCGTTGCTGCACCCCAACCTCCAGTCTCTGGCTCTCACGGCCTGGATGTTGAGGGCGTAGACTTCACTGCGTTGGGTCTGTCTGAGGGTGTCTCCCGGGTCTTGCTTGCCTCTAGGAAGGATTCCACTAAAAAGAGTTACTTTTTCAAGTGGAGGAGGTTTGTCGTGTGGTGTGAGAGCATGGCCCTAGAACCTCGTTCTTGCCCTGCACAGAACCTGCTTGAATACCTTCTGCACTTATCAGAGTCTGGCCTCAAGACCAACTCAGTAAGGAATCACCTTAGTGCGATTAGTGCTTACCATTATCGTGTGGAAGGAAAAGCCATCTCTGGAGAGCCTTTAGTCGTTCGATTCATGAGAGGCTTGCTTTTGTCAAAGCCCCCTATCAAGCCTCCTGTTGTGTCATGGGATCTCAACGTCGTCCTCACCCAGCTGATGAAACCTCCCTTTGAGCCACTGAATACCTGCCATCTGAAGTACTTGACCTGGAAGGTCATTTTCTTGGTGGCAGTTACTTCAGCTCGTAGGGTCAGTGAGCTTCAAGCCCTAGTAGCTCATGCTCCATATACCAAATTTCATCACAACAGAGTAGTGCTCCGCACCCACCCAAAGTTCCTGCCGAAGGTGGTGTCGGAGTTCCATCTTAACCAGTCAATTGTCTTGCCAACATTCTTCCCCAGGCCGCATACCCGCCCTGCTGAACGTCAGTTGCACACATTGGACTGCAAGAGAGCATTGGCCTTCTACTTGGAGCGGACACAGCCCCACAGACAGTCCGCCCAATTGTTTGTTTCTTTCGACCCTAACAGGCTAGGGGTCGCTGTCGGGAAACGCACCATCTCCAATTGGCTAGCAGATTGCATTTCCTTCACTTACGCCCAGGCTGGGCTGACTCTTGAGGGTCATGTCACGGCTCATAGTGTTAGAGCCATGGCAGCGTCAGTGGCCCACTTGAAGTCAGCCACTATTGAAGAGATTTGCAAGGCTGCGACGTGGTCATCTGTCCACACATTCACATCACATTACTGCCTCCAGCAGGATACCCGACGCGACAGTCGGTTCGGGCAGTCGGTGCTGCAGAATCTGTTTGGGGTGTAAATCCAACTCCACCCTCCAGGACCCGAATTTATTCTGGTCAGGCTGCACTCTCAGTTAGTTGTTCTTCGTAGGTCAATTTCTGTTGTTTCCTCGCCGTTGCGAGGTTCAATTGACCTGGGTTCTTGTTTTGAGTGAGCCTGAGAGCTAGGGATACCCCAGTCGTGAGAACAAGCAGCCTGCTTGTCCTCGGAGAAAGGGTATGATACATACCTGTAGCAGTTGTTCTCCGAGGACAGCAGGCTGATTGTTCTCACCTTCCCTCCCTCCTCCCCTTTGGAGTTGTGTATTTCATATTTTTTGCTAGTCATTCAACTGGCGGGAGCGGTCGCGCACGGGCGGGAAGACGGCCGCGCATGCGCGGTGGGCGTGCCCTGCGTGTCGACCGTCCCGCGAAGCTTATTTCCGGTTGGTGGGGGCTGCCGCGGACGTCACCCAGTCGTGAGAACAATCAGCCTGCTGTCCTCGGAGAACAACTGCTACAGGTATGTATCATACCCTTAGTTATTGTAGATCAAAACGCATACCTAGAGGCCTTAGAATAACCAAAGCTCCAACTATGTTCTTAGATAATCAGTCATTTCTCGACAAGTGGTGTGCAATTCTCAATAAATGCAGTCTTGAACTTATGATTTTAATAGCTGAAACCTCACAATCAAAAAGTAAAGCATTACACAAAACTTTGGAACCCAAATTAACTTCTTTACACATTTTACACTCCAGCTATGACACTATATTAAAAGACATAAACACAAAGGTAGAAAAATTCAAAAGAGAGACGAAGGAAGTAAAAAAATGGCAAATTTAAAAGGGATGAGGCAGATTATAAAAGAGGATCAATTTATCCCTTTTCTAAATCCAGACCATATTTTCAACATACAAAACCTATAAAGCAGTCCATTCAAAGCAATGTCAGGTCCTTTCAAACAAATACAAATATTGATAATGCATACATAGAACAGAGATGCAAAAGAGTAAGGAGTGACTCGGGATGAGTACACTTCTCCTATTGGGAGCCCTATTATGAGTCAGAATCCTACAAGAACTTCAAGACATTCAACTGAACTTGGCACCTCGCTGCTGGTCAGCCAAGAATTCCAAACCAACTCTTTTTTAGAGGAAATGTGGAAAAAAGACAAGATTTCCACCACAACGCCATCCATTTCATCCTCAAGATCATTACACTCAAAGAGGACGGGGCAGGGGATGAGGAAGAGGACAGAACCTATATTCACGGGCAGTTCAGAACAGAGGTCATCATCATTATCTATACCGCCAGTAGAAGTATCCATTCCCATCTTCAATCTTTCCCAATATACACCAACAAAAACAGAGCTATGTATTCTTCAAAAGGGCTTATCTTTTGTCCCAACCAGTGGCTATAACGCATTTCAAACACGTGTAGATCTCTTCAAATTTAATCACAAGCTCCAGATAATACATGCATTTTCTAACAATCTGAGTACAACCCAAGAGGTTTCAGTAGTTAAAAAACCATTGACTTGGATTCCACCAGGTCCAGTGCACCCACTTATCAATGCTTTCAATCTGTGTGTGGAAAGAGAGCTCAAAAAGGTAGAGAAGAATAAAAACCCGCGATACTACAACACCACTATTCCTGAATGCAATGCCATTAAAGATCTTTCATTGAATACTTCAATCGTGATCAAACCAGCAGACAAAGGTGGAGGAATTCTGATCATGGACCGAGATAAGTACATAGAAGAAGTACAGAGACAACTAGATGATCAAAATTTCTATATTCCTCTACAAAGCGACCCTACAGACGAAATTCAGAAAGATATATCCGAAGTTATTAGCATCTCCTCCAAAATGGGCTTTCTAACTCAGAAAGCAAGACAATTCTTACGGGTCACACATCCAGTTATTCCAACCATTTATATACTTCCGAAAATACACAAATCAACCGATAATCCACCTGGGAGACCCATTGTTTCAGGGAATGGGTCCATTTTGGAACCATTATCTATCTTCGTCGATTTTTTCCTACGTCCTTTTGTTCCAGTCATTCCATCATTTGTACAAGATACCACTCATATGATCAACATTCTACAGAATTATGATGGTCCACTAACAGACACCATCATGGTAACCATGGACATTGAATCATTATATACAAACATTCCTCAGCTTGAAGCAATACACATTATTGAAGAAACATTACAGAAAAGGAAAACCCACAGAAGGATACCCAATCATTTGGTTTTGACTTGTGCAACTATAGCATTGACCAAAAACTACTTTCACTTCAACAATATATATTATCAACAGATCAAAGGCACTGCCATGGGTGCGAGCATGGCTCCAGATCTAGCGAATCTGTATGTAGGCAAATTTGAAGAAGAATTTCTCACTCATCATCCATTCTCTCAGCACATAAAAATCTACTGACCTTACATAGATGATGTCTTCATACTTTGGCAAGGAGATGAGGAAACGCTAATTTCATTTCACCAATGGCTAAACAGCAAGGATCCAAATCTCAAATTCACTTTAGAATATGACAGAAATCAAATTCATTTTCTTGACCTTTCCATTACTAAAAATGAGTATTTTTTTAAACTAATATCTATAGAAAACCTACTGACCGCAATATGTTCTTACACTATTCAAGTTACCATAATTCCAGTCTCAAGAGTAACCTACCATTAAGTCAGTTTCTCCATTTACGTCGACTCTGTTCAGATTTCGATTACTTCCGTCACCAAGCACAGACAATGAAGGACAGATTATCGGCTAGAGGATATCCACCTGATCACATCAACAAAGGACTAAACAGAGCACTAGAGAAAGATCGCGCTGAATTACTGCAACCTTCAAAAAAGAAAAACACACCAGATATTGTCTGCACAATGAAATATTCATTTTTGGCCAAACATATTTCACACTCCATCAGGAAACATTGGCACATCCATGAAGGTCTGGAATGTTTTAAGAATAAAGAATTAGTGATCGCCTACTCCAGAAACAGAAATGTAAAAGAACACCTTGTACCTTCCACATTACCAGATGTCACCACAGCATTACCGCCACTTGGACACCAAAAATGCGGCCACTGCAGTGTATGTGTCCATTGCATTGAAACCACCACTTTTGTACATCCCATTACCAATAAATCATTTAATTTGAATCAGACTTCTGACTGCACAACTTCATCTGTTGTATATATCATTATCTGCCCTTGCCCCATGCTATATGTTGGAAAAACCATCAGGGCAATAAAGACAAGAATCATTGAGCACAGTGAGCAGGGACTGTCTTTTTGTGTATGGTGTACAGCGCTGCGTATGCCTTGTAGCGCTATAGAAATTATAGATAGTAGTAATAGTAGTAGGAGCTGCATTAAACGAAGAATTGAATCTGTAGAACTGGTATTCAGCTAAACATTCCATCTCAGACCTCAAATTTTTAGTCTTCAAGACTTTTATGAAAAAAATGGAGAGGAGGCGATTTGGACAAACGTTTACTTCAGGAAGAACAGAAATTGATTTTCAGTTTAAAAACTTTGACCCCAGATGGACTAAATAATGAAATCGACTACCAACCATTTTTATGAACATTTAAATAAATCAAACATTTATACCATTCCCAGATTCACCAATAGTCGCAATTATCTTTATATCATCCCTTCTGTTCATCTTTTTTTATTTTTTATTTTTATTATTTAATTTTTATTTTTAACTCAATTTTCACTCTTCATCGTTTTTTTATTTTTAATATTATTTTTTAAAAATCACCTTTTATTATTTTATTATTTTTTCATTGATTTTTTTGTTCTTTAATATTAATTTATCCATTTTCTAAATATATGTTCATCTTTTTAGTACCATTTTTATTTTTTCCATTTTTAAATTTTCTTGATACTTGGGTTCTCTGTATTCTGTTTCATTTCTATCAGTCACTCATGAGTGTAACTTTCTCAGACCTGCCAAGTCTCCAGCATTTGGCTGGAGACATTCCCGCCAAAGCGGGAAAGTCTCCTGTTGAAACATGCGGCGGCGCTAAGCTCCCTCCATTTCCTGCCACTGCTGCTTCTCCTGTTGAGAGTATATGTGATTGTTCCTCCCTTATAATTGTGGTCTAAGACAAGGAATTAAGTTCATTTGTTATTTGGGAGATTCTAATTTCCTGTAATATATTTTCCTTCCTGATTTTCATGTTCAAGATTGTAAATAAATAAAACTTGTAAAATTTTAAATATCAATAAATAAGAATTAAAAAAAGAAAGAAAAAAGACTGACTTTTTAAAAGAAAGAGGCAGTGGTCTAAAGCCATGTGGGTTTGAGTGGAAGACCTTTTTTACCTGATTCTCTAGTTCTGTCTTATGAAAGAAGAGGAAACCGTTAGAAACAGGGCCTCTTAAGCCATTTGTGAGAATACCGGTTAGAATTTGTTTAAGTGCGGTTCAGGCGTGATACTGCCGGTGGCCACCAGAGGGAGCCCCACCATGGAAGTCAGAATGAAGTCATATTTGCTTCCTGCAGCCAGGCAGCAGTTCCACAGGGTCGGACAGAAAAGGTGAATCTCTCCCCTACTGGGGGGGGGGGGGGGGGGGGGGGGGGGGACCCTGACTTTTGTTCAGATAGTTTGGAGAGGTTTCTGCAGATAACTGTCTTGATGGTTTCCACGACCGGGACACCTCCTCGACTGAGAAGCTTGCCTGACTTCGGAGAGCCATCCCTGGGCTCCCCGAGAGGGACCTACCTACCCCTCACGTGTGTCCACTGGGGGCGCTGGTGAGTGCTCCCCGGAAGTCCAAATGAGGACTGGATTCATTCCAGGAGGTCAGACTGAAAGCCTGGGATGCCCCTTCCAGAGGGGGGACCTTGACTTTTCATTTGACAGGGTGGAGAGGTTTTCTGTGGATTACAGTCTTGCTGGTTTCCACGACTGGGATACCTTGACTGAAAAGCCTGTCCAGGCTCAGAGACACCTCCATGCGGCTCGTCCAGAGGGGCATTGGTGCCCCCCACCCCAGCAATTGGACCTAGATGTGGAGGGCATGCCGGAAGCCCAGCTAGGGGTGGAACTCGCAACTGGCACTCAAAGGGGAGCTCAGGGAGCTGGTGTCCTGATCCGGCATGGGCCTCCCTTTTGCCCACAGAATGCCAAAGGGCGGTCCGGTAGAAACAGGGCCTCTTAAGCCATTTATGAGAATTCCAGCTAGAAATAAGTGTGGTCCAGGCGCAATACTGCCGGTGGCCACCAGAGGGAGCCCCACCATGGAAGTCAGAATGAAATGAAGTCAGAGTTGCTTCCTGCAGCCAGGAAGGGGACAGCCGCATCAATGCTTCAAATGTGGATCTTTTAGACATTTCTCAATGATGTGCCCCATAAGGCAGTGTGCAAGATGTGGAAGCAGAGAACATGAGGCTGACATCAGGTGCAATTTATGTGGAGTGATGGGGCATCCGTTTAGTAGGTGCCCAAGAGTGGCACATTCTCGGGGGGATGAGGAGGGGGAGGAAGAGGTGGAAAGGGAGGAGTAGAGAGAAGGGGGGAACAAAGAGAAGGGGAGAAGAGAGAAGGGAAGAAGAGGGGAAAATAGATGGGGAGGAAGAAGGATGAGAAAAGGTAAGGTCTAACAGGAGGAGAAGAGAAAGGGTAAGGGAAGAAGGAAGAGAGAAGGAGAAGAAGAAGAAAAAGGGAAGAGGAGCAGGGAAGGAGAAGGAAGAGACAGAGGAAGGGGAGGGAGAGAAGGGAGGTGGAATAGAGGTAGAAAGAGAGAGCATAGGTTTGGGTGGGGGAATACAGGGTGAGGAGGAGCAGCAGAGAGAGAAGGAGGCACAAAGAGGAGGAGATGGAAGTAAGGGGTGGGGGAAGACAGGAGGAGAAGGAGACACAGAGAGTGGAGGAGATGGAGGTAGGGGGTGAGAATGTGGAGGGAGAGATGGGGAAGGGGAGAAGGGAGGGGGAGAAGGGAGGGGGATGGGAGGAGGGGGAGAAGATGGAGGGGGAAGAGCTTGAATGGATTTTTGGGGGAGGAAAGAAGGAAGGAAAGACAGAAGAGGAGGAAACAATAAGAATCGACAGGGGAGAACTGTGGACAGTGGCAACCATAAATGTGGCCAGTATTAGGACGGAGAAAGCGAGGGCACTAGTTTACGAAAGTTTGGGGAAGGAGAAGGTAGATTGTATCTTGGTACAAGAGACAAGGGTGAAAACGATACAGGGAATGAATAGGGTGAAAAGAGAATGGAAATGGGGAACATCGGTGTGGACAATAGCTAGGGAGGAGTATGGGGTAATAGCAGTGTTGTTTAAAACCCAAAGGGTAGAAGTAGAGAGAATAGTGGAGTTGGCAATAGGGAGGTGTATGGTGGTAGATGTGCAGATAAGGGGAAGGAGGGCCAGGATCATCAATACGTATGGCCCACAAAGGAAAAAAGAAAGGAAGGACTTGGTGAAGAAAATCAGGCCGTATTTATATACGGGAAGACAATTAGTGTGGGGAGGGGGGAGATTTTAATACAATAGGGAAGGTGCAGGATAGTTGGGCGAAGGCAAGAACGGTGGGATATGATGGGACAATTTTGGAGAAAGTGATTGAGGAGGGGGGTTTGAAAGATGTGGGGGAGGAAAGTGGGGGGGCGGAATTATACATTTAGAAGGGGAAATTGTCAGAGCCAGATAGATAGGATTATAGTGAAGAAAGAAGAGGAGTGTGGGAAAATGTGGAGTAAGGAAGTGGACTTTTTGGACCATTGTATGTTGTGGGTGGAAGTGGGGAGAACGGATGGAGGAGAAAGAGGGAGGGGAATATGGAGGATGAGGTCAGAGTGGATGGAGGAAGAGAAGGAAAAGGAGGAATTTATGGCGTTTTGGGAGGACCAGTTAACGGTGAAGGAAGGATATGAGTCATGGGCGAGATGGTGGGAAGAAGTAAAACATAGGATAAGAAGGTATGCGCAAAGGAAGGAAGGAAGGAAGGAGGAGGAGACAAGACAAAATTAGAAATGGCCTTGAAAAAGAGGAGAGATAGGTTAGTGGAAAAGGGGAGAAACGATGGGGAGATTGAGGAGGTACAAAGTCAGATAGAGAAGGTGCAATACAACAGGTGGGAGTCACTAAAGTATGAAAGGGAGTGTGGGATACTGATTTCTCCGCATGTGTTTGAGAGTTGGAGGGCAAGGGAGGCTGGAAGAGGCATGGGGGAGGTGAAGGATGGGAAGGGGGAGAGAAGGGAAACCAGGGAGGGAATAATGGAGACAGTGGAGGAATTTTATGGGAAATATTTTGATAAGAGAAAGGAAGGTGGGAGAGATAAATGGGGTAGATACGTGGAGGAAACACCAGAGGGGGGAGGGGAAGGAGGAGGAGAATGAGGAGTGGACAGAGGAGGAAGTGAGGGAAGCGATAATTTTAACAGACATTTGAAAAAGAGGTGACACCTGTATTGGTACAGGTGTTCAGGGAGAGTGATGAGAGGGGGAAGTTACCACGGTCCATGGCGGAGGCAGTATTAATATTGGTGAGTAAAGGGAAGGATAGGGAGGATTTGAAGAATTGGAGACCAATTTCGCTATTAAATGTGGATCGAAAAATCTTGGCTAGCATGATAGTGAAGAAAACGACAAAGGTAATGGGAAGGTACTCAGTAGGGCACAGGGGGGTGGGGTGGGGGGAAGAGGAGCGATAGAGGCGGCCTTGACAGTGAGGGAAGCAATAGAAGCAGGAAGGCGGATGTCGGCAGGGGAAGTGAAGGTGATCGCGTTAGATCAGGAGACGGCATGTGATAGAGTGCAGAGAGATTATGTGTGGGAGGTGATGAGGAAGTATGGGATAGCAGGAAGATGGATAGCAAGGGTGAAAAGCAGGGTGTTTTCCACTAGAGAATGGGTGGAAGGGGAATAGGGTGGAGGTAAGAACAGGAGTGAGGCAGGGATGCCCATTAAGCCCGTTGTTATACGTGCTGGCGATTGAC